>NC_138829.1:16079511-16147011 GCF_965183815.1 Platalea leucorodia
GGAGAAATACAGAGGTGCTTTATGCTGAAGAGAGAGCAAGCCAAAAATCCACCCTCAAAAGTTTCCCTGAGCAAGAAGAGGAAAGGCCAGTATCTCAGACTGCTGAAGTTCAGACAATGCCTCTGTGTTCCTTACACAGAGCTCCAGATATTACCACAATAAAAAACTCCAATACTAATACAATGCCACAAGCATTGTGTTTGAAATAACCATCTCAAAGGGTTGAGCGCCATACCATTGAAACCATTGGGTGCTTTTGCCACAGCCGGAACAAATCAAACTGCAGTTGCCCAGTTTGAGGAAGAAAAGGTCTATTGGCTTGCTAACAATCTCCATGATCTCCTTGCATGCATTATGTTTGAGCTCTACACCCTGCAGGATGGGTCACTGCCCAACACACAAAATTAAAACTACTCTTGAGGACACTCACCTCTTTCTTCTTCAGTAGCTGAGAGAAGCAAAGAGGCATCCCCTGCTGCAATTCCTTGCTCGACAGGCGTCTGCTTTGGAAACACACCAGCATAGGCCTCTGAGACTTCTTGCTGTGGGAAACCAAAGATTCAAAAGCTTGAAAAATAAAGGACTTTCAGAAAGAACAGAAGGGAAGAACGGGCAAAGATAGATGCTTCCTTGGAAAAGGATGACTCAAAGCAGATCCTCCAGACCCTAGAATGCGACTACAGTAGGTTTTAGCAAATCAGAAAACCAGGAACAAATCTCATGTTTCTCAGATTGTCTAACTGAGGCTCACTCAAATCCAAAATACATCATCCCAAGCTGCCGCTAAACTTTCTTCACCTGGTAAGTAACACCCTTGAAGATAGTCTCACTTATAAAAATAAAAAATAAAATAAATAAAATACTTAATATTAGTCTGCTTGGAGCAGCTCTAAAAACTGAAAAACATGCATGTAATGGGTATACTTTTAACCTTTCTTAACTATTTGATAGTCCTTCTACAGAGTGCCTGAATTGTCTGAATTGTCAACTTTGTGTAAAAAAATAAAACCTCAGAAGGGCAATGATACTACCTAAACTGTATATCAGCATTGCACTGTACCTGTAAGAGCTCTAGGGCAGGTCCTCCAGTTTCAGTGCATTTTATTGAAATACTCTTTAGCCCTTCAAACATGATCATTTAAGACAGATGCAAGGAGTGTTGGAATTCAACATGCAGGCAGCTCAGGAGGAGACAGTAATATATTACTGAAGAAAACAGCTACCCTATAACATTAGCTAGCATGTCATTAAACAATATTGCAGCTACCACATGATTATCTCTTGGGTTTTGATAACTTGACTTATGAAAGGGTGTTTATAAATACTTCCAGAAATTTAAAAACACAGTGTATTGATAATATTTTCACGGGTTTTTTCACTGTATAACAAAGTTCAGAACCAGGAAGAATGAAAAACAAGGAAAGAATATAGAGACCAAAGTTTGTGTTGTTTTGTTTGTTTGTTTGTTAAATAAATAATTGAATTATATTGCTTATGATGTATTCTGGGCAATTATATAAACCCCTTTCTGATAAGAGTGGCACTGTTCAGCAGTGAAAGCGGGCATACTTATCCCTGCAGCAGGGAATTTAACAAAAAGGCAGCCAAAAAACAAATCCATTGTGACCATTAATCCTGCAGGGCAAGGTTATAGATTGAGTCATCTAATGGATAAATTCCCTCTCTAAATTCCAGCAAATTAAATCCCAGATATGTTCTTTAAGGAACCCAGGGTCAGATTCACACCCACTGACTCTCAGACTTGTTGGGAATTTTCTGATGAAAAATTTTGGTTGCAAGAAATGTCAGCTCATCAACTTTGACATGTTTTGTGGGCACGGTCTGTTCAAGGGTGGTATTTCAGGCATAAAAGAGAGCCAGAACATCTAGACTAACAGACAGGTCAGCAGTCAGGATGCTTTGCAAACTAATAAAAGAGGTCCATGTCCTTGTCTCTGCAAGGCCTCATCCAGGCCACATCAGTGGTTCCAGATTACTGAATCACCTCTTACTCCACCACCTGTCTGTTCATCACATCCCTCCTTCCTGTGAAAATTTCAAGTGGTCTTGAGTTCATGCTACTGACAGCTCAACATCTCACATGAAGCAAAAGCCATTTCCACCTTATCTCTGCTAACAGTGTAAAGTCAAAATAATTACCATTCTTTACTTTAATCCTGGCAACAGGAGAATCACTGTAAAAAGGGATTCACCCCCCCGCATCCACAGCCATTGACCTCCGAGGAGCTAACAGGAGGAAAACACTTTGCTCAGGTAGGGCCACTGCAGCTAGCAGCCCTGCTACAGTCTCATTGCAGATTGTAACTTGTGATGGGTACAACCTGGAATTCTTCGGTTTTCCAGCAGCACTCACTGAACCAGGAAATACACAGCATTAAGAAGAAAAATAAATAATGAAATTAAGCTTAACGGGGTTGCTGGCCCATTTTCAGATCCCCCATTCTAAAACTTGCAAGTATCACCATTAGGCACATAGCCAAGTCTATTTCCCTGGTGAATTCAGGCTTATGCACCACTCAAGAGGAGTCTGTTAATGACTACAAAGATCCACAGCTGTTTACAGTTTAGACTCAGTGGTGGACCAGGCAATAAGCTTGATCCAACAATGAAGTTGTTGGACTCTCACAGCAAGAGGAGACATTGTGTCAACTATTTGCTTGCTCTAGTGCAAGTGACTACCAGGACAGCTTAGCAGGGCTGTAAGAAACTGGGAAAGGAGTAGGTATGGATTGGAGAGAAGCTGTGCAGGGCCCTGAAAATGAAGGAAGAAATGTATAAAGAAACCAGGCTTAAATAGCTTGCAGAAACATAAATGAAAAAACAAATAAATAGGCCAGGGAAGTGTCTTTACCATACATCCAAAAAGAGGCAAAGTCTATTCAGTAAAATATTTCAAAATCAGAACTATATTCATTTGTAGAAGTCTGCTATGACATTATCTACTGCAAACTTTTTTTGTTGTTGTTCTTTTTCATTGGTTCCTTGCTGTGTTTTTGGGTTTTCTTGGTGGGAAGTTTGGGTTTTTCATGAATGAATAAACGAGAGCAACAGCTTTTCACAGTAGGGTCTAGTCTTCAGGAAAGTGATAGTGAAAGGATGGACAGATTACCAAAATCCTGCAAAAGACTGGTGGAAAGTATAAGAGAGGCTTATATTAAGCTTCTCATTTTTAACCATGGAAGGGAACATAATGTTAAAAAATGATATGTAAGAAGGTATTTGAGGTAAAAAATAAAGGAAGCAGATAGAAAAAGCAAAAATCATCCTATCAGGGGACACATTCTTTCAACAACATATTAAAGTAATATGGGTTGATAGCATGTCTTCTAGCCATGCTCTGGCTACAGGTCCAAACTGTCTGCTGGCTAGGAATGGATGTAATAATCTACTTTAAAAACAAAAAAAGTACTCTTCAAAGAAGAATTCCTAGATACCAAGACCAGCAGCTCTGAAAAGAAAGCTTCAAATATTAACAATTGATGAAATTAGAAAATTTGCCAAAGAGGCACCTTTGTCAATGCTAGATTTTAAAGTGTGACCTGACAATGTGCACTAGTGCAAGTTCATTTCACTTAGAAGCAGTGCATTTATCATTAAGGCAGCATTTTCAGTCCTTTCAGTTAAGATCGTTCCCAGAACTTCCACATCTGGTGCCAAGGGGTTGTTACAAACTTATAGAAAGCATTAAGGACATGTCTGTGTGGGTGGGCAGCTGATCAAGTAATTTATTGATTAGCAATATAGTATTAAGTACAAAAATTCAAAGGGAAAGGATGAAACTATTTCTGGTAAGGTGAAACTCTCCATATTTACTGAATAGATTATCCACAACAGGAAATGCTTACTTGATTGCTTGATTGCAAAGTCAGACAGGTCCTCAGCCCCACTGACTTCACTGGAGCTATGACAATTTACCAACGGAAGATCTGTGCCCCAAGATAATTTCTTAATGCAGTGGTAAGCTCTTAAATTTATAAAAAGCAGGACATAGGAAATGCAAACATGAAAAATCTTTTATTCAGCCACTTCTCACACACAGGATTTTCTAATATACACAGCTCCAAAAAGCAGGAAGAAAAAATAGTAGAAATGTGTAAACTCGTGAAGTTCTGTTTCAAACTGAACTCTCATTTCTGACTCATATGCAAAGTGCACCTACAGTACAAAAAGGGGAGCAGAATAGCTACCGAAAAACAACCTTGTTCAAGGGCGCAGCTGTGCTGAAGCTTTCCTTGACTTGCTGCCTGCCTGAGCCCTCGAGCACTCAAGACTTGCAGCACAGTTTTAGACTCAGAGCCCTGCCTACCTTCAGCTTTGAAAATTCCCTTTTCATGTATGGAGGCTAAAACTAGATGCCCGAACTCCAGTGAGTGCCTGTGAACCGCCCTCTGAAAATGTACTACTCTACCCTATGCCAATGATGACAAAAAGAACCATCAGAAGAGAAGATAAAGGGATTTCTGTGATCATCCAGCTTTTCCTAATTCAAGCTCATGTCAGAGAGTGAAGGAACGTCTTTGTGTGGCACCTGCTTATATGTTTTCTGGAGTGACTGCAATCTAAATATTGGCATCCAATAAGAATGGGAATACTATACTGTGCCATAAAACACGATTTGCCATGACTGTCCAAGGCGACTGTTATGAAGCAGTTGGAGGTCAAAAAACAAAAGGCAAAAATCTGTACCATAAATGTATCATATTGGAAAGCCCAGGTCTCATGGACCAACATATTGCATGGCTACACAGTTTCTCTCTGTTTCTTCACCCTCATTTTACATTTAATTTCTTCAAGGGTTCAGAAAATTCTTTCAATATCAAGTAAGTCAGATCAAAGTAAACACATAATATGCATGAACAGGTCCACTTTGTATAATATTAACAATGTAATTTCTGTCAGAAAAATGAAATTAAGAATGTAAAAAAAATTAAAATGTGATTAAAAGCAACAATGCAGGAAGCAAAGCAAAACATGTCCGTACTTTGGGGGGAGGTTACTGTAACAGATAAGGTTTTTTGTCATCTCACTCAGCCGTCACTATCGCCCCTTGCTACAATAGCATCTTGGATTGTAGATGCTATTCTCTATTGATACCTAAGGGACAAAACCTGCAGATGGTCCCCATTTCAATGTTTTTTTCTGTGTCCATTTAAGATATCAATTTATACTCCCTGACAAAATGGAAATTACTTTTTTTGTAGACTCTTATCTCAGATTTGGTTAAAGTAAAGTGCAAGTCACAACACTTATGCCCTTTGCTCCTACTCATTTTTACCTGTACATAGTATAGTAGAAGCAGCTATTGCAGCCAGTGCATGCTACTGTGTCAGGTTGTGGAATATCATATGATCTAAAAAAAACTGCTAACAAAGTAAATGTGCCATGATTCATCAATTAGGTGGAGAAATACTGCTTTTCTTTTTTTATTTTATTAAAAAATAAATAGGTACTTCCCCATGGCTAAGCTATCATTCTGCAATGCATAGGAGTTTGCTGCTATCTGCAGGTAAAATACTCTATTACTGAGTAAAACTCTGAAAAAGAAGCCAAGCATTTAGCTTCTGTTTTTAATTGCAGCTTCACACAATTACATGTAAAAACCCCAGGTCTAGGCAGATCCCTCACCTGGTGCTGAGAGGAATGTTTTCTCTCTAATATGACAAGCTGTAGGTACACCACTTTTAGGATGTTTTCGACCAGGATCTGCTGGTAACCATGGGCAGGGTCAAGCTTTCCTGCAGCCATCCAGGGCAACTCTGACACCCTCTAGCTATTGCAGAAGCAAAGAACTCCTGGGACATAAGAGTATCCTTCTGATGCTCAGTGGCCCTCAGATGTCCTCTGAGCTGTGACAGGCTGCCAAGTGGATGGGACGCAGAGCTGGTTCCACAAATGCCAAAGCTTTCAGGGAGGCTGTAGACTATATCAGGAAAGGCAGTTCAAAGGGGTTACAAACAAATCGTGATTTGCCCCTCTGTTCGCACAGCAGGCGTAGAAAGCCTGCTGTCATACAGATCGTCCCTCATAATCCTCCACTCATTCCACTACACGGTAGTGGGTTTTTTTTGTTTTGGTTTGTTTTTTTTGTTTTTAATCCTCACTTTGTCCTGCAAGCATGGAATGAACTGAAATACCTTCAACACTGAAGGATAATCGTTACTGAATTTTCCTCACTTTAAAAATCAGAAGCAGACAAATATTCTGCATGTGGTTTACAGAGCTCACTATGCGAGAATACTACCCCCGAAGTGTAAAATATGTTGCAAATAATTTCTAGTTTTATAGTTATACTGCTACAGTACTTTACCTGTTACAAAAAGTGTCCTAGGAATATTAGCTTAATTCCTTGGGAATACTATGGATGACACACTTTATCTTCGTCTGGAGCCCGAAATGGATTGTTTAAGATTTGTTCCAAATGCAGCAAGGCAGTTTTGACTAGTCTGTGGATAGAAAGATGGACATGATAGAAGTCGTTAAACAGCACTTAATCAAGCAAGATCGTATTGGAGGAGTCATTACAGGAAATACTGACTCCAGGAACTGACATGCCCCACATTATCTCATCAAGGCTTAGATATTCATCTTGCAGTTTTGCAGTGCTGTATTGCAGTGCTATAGTACAGCTCTCTAGCTTGCTATCAAATGCACATCTCCAAGGCTTTGATCAAAAATTAAAGTCACCAGTGTGAAACTTTTCCTACCCCACCATTTTTTCAATGTGGCCTCAATTTAAGAAAAGCTGACGTAACTTTTGGTTTGTTTTCAAAGAAGAGTTTCAATATGAGCTGATTGCAGCTTGTGGGTAAGAGGTGGGCACCAGAACCACTTAACACAAAGAGAATACATAAGAACACAATAGAAAGAAAATTACAAAATATCCATCACTAAAGATTCTCCTTTTAACCTTTAAGTGCAGTCAAAACCTAATGACTTGCTAATTATCAGGAGTTTAATGATGCCTCTAAGCAGAGGTTGTACTACAGTGCACAGTGTCCATGAACCTCTAGGATCTGGGGTTACCTCGTGACTTCAGCCTGCAGTGAATTCTCTTCTCCAAATCTGCTTCTAAGAAAGCTTTCAACCCACCACCCCCCTCCCCATTGTTGCTACCAACAGTGAAGGAAACAATTTTGAACTCTGGCGTAGGCTGGGCTCCAGATGGCTGCCAGCTTTTTAAGCGCTGAGTTGACTAACCTTGCTCAAAGCAGGTCTATAGAACACAGTGCTTCAAATATCAGTGTCTGCTGGGATTGCATCTATATATGTGGAGTCCCACAGTTTCTATCACTAGCATAGTTGAATGAGTGAATCAAGAGCAAGAAGGATGAAATTGAGGAAAATATATGAGACCTCTCCCTCTCTGATGTTGAATCAGCCCATTAAACAGCAGGGAGCAGCTAAGCATAGATTTTCATTGAGCTTGCTGACCACTAAAAGCAAATGAATATAACCCAGGCTGAGTCTGAGGCTGGGAAAGACCAAGAGGTTGGGTTCCACATGGAGATGAAAAGGACTGTCCTGAATTCAGCCCAGGTCAAAGAAGTGGCTCAGGATGGGGCAAAATTATTCCTCCTTGGAGCCATTTTGTGAAAACAGAAACCATGGGCAATGACTAAAATTCAATCACTTGATTATGATATTTATAATTGTTCTTATGGATTGACAACAATAAAAGCACCAGCCAAACCATCCTGGAATGGAGTCACTCACTTTCTGAGAACAAAATTAATGGGGACAGTTTGATGTTGTTTCCCTGGAGTCTGTCAGTCTGACCTCAAATACAGTCTTTTCAAATGTAAGGAAATAGCTCTGGGATATGTAATATCTGATGTAAGAGAAAAAGCACCATCTTCATCCCTAGCCACAGGAAAGCCTGTTTTCTTTGGTTCTTGGCCCATATGAGAGTTAGTGCATGAAATATAAATTGCTGCCCAACATTTAAGTTTGGCAGAGTCAATTAATACTGCCTTCTCAACATGGGCTTGGAGGTTATTTCAATTAAATCCTCTGTACGAAAGTAGTTGCTTCACACTGGATTTCTTGGCATTTCTGAGAGGCTGTCCTTAGTGGGTAGTTTAAGTTCTGCAGTGCATTCATCTCTCCCTTTGATTACTGCAACCTTCCTCTCCCTCCTTGATATCTGTGTCACCCTCCTGTAGGCCACCTGAACACTGCTGCCAAATAGATGGCCCACACACTCTCTCACATCAGCTCACTGTTCTGTTCAGATCTCCCGGTTGGTTCCCAAACGTGTTCTGTTTGTCTTCTGAGAGCCTACAGACTTTCTGAAGGATAACTGACTACCATTCCAGCAACAAGAGGGAAACTTTGTACATAAAAAATGGAATAAAACAGGGGTAGGGAGTCATTCAGGGGGCCACAGGACGGGAACTATTTTCTCCATATTTTTGTAAAGCTTTCTAAAGTCATGCTGATTCAATCAGCTCCTTGAGACAACAAGGAAAACAAGGACCTGATACTCTGCCAACACCAGAAAGTCTTGAACCCAGAGTAAAGAACACCTTATTTTTAACTGCCTCTAAAGGCTCATTGCTTCTGCAAAGTCCACAGAAGTTGTCCTCATTCCAGTTTTCCTTACATTTACTATTCAGTTTGACTTGTACTGAGGAAAAGAAATTATCTTCTTGTCAGGATGCGATCCTGTCTCTCAGCTCCCTGCTGTCCAGCTGACTTCCACTATAAGCTTGGACATATTTCCTATCAGTCCATGCTTCAAGTCTCCAGCAGTGCTATAGGGATAACGGCGCTCCCCAATCTCACAGGAACTGTGTGAGGAGGAATACATTCCTGACTGTGACGTCCTAAGGCTCTGCAACTCCAGTAGGGAGAAAGGTGGCAGAGCATGTAGAAGTACTGCAGAGAGAATATATGCCTTCCCTACCTTGCGTTGCTGTGGCCAAAGTCTAACTATGGTAGGCACCCTCAGATAAAAGAAGGTGGGATGCATCTCACAGCTATAGATGTCTAGAACAGAGGTGGTTCTATAGTCAGAGGAAAGAATTAGATACTTTCCATGTACAATTCATTTGGCCTGTTTTAGGTATCCACGCTGCGCTTTATTTCTCTCCACACACAACTCAGGGAGTCTGTTGGCTTGCAAGGTCTGGGAGACAGTGAAAAGATGTAATGACTTGTATTTGGTCCCTTGGAAATAAGTGGGATGAGGAAGCACAAAGAGTATATGGCACCTATTAAACGTATTTTGAAAATACATAAAGAATATCAAGGGACCAAATATTTCAGACATTCATATTTCTATATTCCAATCATTCACCTCACCCTTTAAGAGGGATCTTTAAGATCCTCCTCCTATCACACAAACTGGGTCTTTCTTTTATCTATTGATGTATCAGGAATACTAACTCTATGTGATAGTTGCTTACCTGCATACAAATGTGTCTTACAACCATTATGCAGAACAAACAAACTTTCTTCTATAATTCTTCAGTGGGCTCTAGTTTGCTATGTACAGCAGTTACCATGTTCATGGATGATGAAATGAAGCAACAGAGGGTCTTGCAACCTTTTTTCTTAAGTAAAATTGCAACATTCATATATAGAACACTTCACAGAAATCATCAATAATGTGCTAGGTATTATTGTGTAGTGAATGTGATACCTTTGAGACGCATCAGATCTGTCACATGCAAGATGATGAACTTCTCTGCAATACTTAGCTGGATGTTGGAAAATCTGGTCCATTTTTCAGAGTCCTCAAATCAAGCCTGGACAGAAAAAAAAGGCATCTCTGGGAAAAATGTCCTCAAATTTACTGCCCAGTAAATCTGAAATTATAATCCTTGGTGCATCTGGCATACACAGGACACTAGGTTCTGAACTTCATCAGTATGTGTTATTAAGCATCTCCTGGAGAGATGGATCTAGATTTCTTGAAGGCACCTTCAGACAGCCCACCAGACAATTTTGAGTACTGAAGGTGGAATGATTGGACTTTGGCTGTTCAGGTTGAGCTACATGGCAGTGTGTAGGTCTCAGAATTCAGTGTTTGTTTTTGACTGCTTTTCTCTTGAATTGCTTTTCATTGTAAGAGTATCTTCATTCCTTTGAATGTGTAGAAAACAGTTTTAGGCACCATTTTTTCCAGCACTGCCTTGAACCTCCTTTGCAAGAAGAAGAAATCACCATCATATTAGGGACCTCCATCCAATCTTTTTTATGGTATTTCTGCACACCCACTTTGTAGAGTTGTAAGTGAACATACAAGTTTCCAGACAATTTGAATTCTAACTCTTTGTCTTGATTTTTCTTCATTTACCTCACCAGTCTCTTTCTCTCTTAAGCCACATGAGAACAAGCACGACCACTGAAGGTGTGAGCTTGGTGAGGTGTAGACATTGTGCCTTAAACAAAGATAACACTAATGAATTCACATTCAACCTTTTCAGCCCAGTGATAGAAAAAGATTTTCAGTCACTTTAGCCTGAGCTACATTTGCACTCAGGGTCACCTAAAGAAAAGGACAACACATTCATCTTTATCCTCCTTGAGTTGTGGAACCACTCAGATAATCTATAGTGAGTTACAAAGTGAAATTAAATACCTTAAAATGCCATCTATCTGATCCCCAATTAAAACATAATCTTTTTAAAGCTGTCAATAGCTGCTGACCAGAATCAATAAGGGGAAGATTATGACTGGCACTTCTCCAGTGATCTTCAGGCAGACAGGAAATACATTGCTGTTGTCAGGTCAGAAGGAAAAGGGAAAAACTGGACCCCAAGCAGAACTACATCATACACAAGTGGAATTTGAGATCCTCTGCAATGATCCTGCTGGGAAGTTTTGGGGTCTATTGGTGGGGGTTGTTGTTGGTTTTTTTTTTTTTTTTTTTTTACTAAGAAGGGAAGGAATATGATACATGTGAAGGTTTTAAAGAAATAACCTTGGAGTCTTAAAATCATGAATCTTTAGAAAAGTATTTGTAAAAGAGGTTTTACTTTGATCCTTCCATATATATATACACTGAAGTTCCTGAGTCAGATTCAGCCAGTGTCTTAAGAATTTGAGGCATACTTCCTTTTCATTTGCATTTAAGAAATATAAGCTTACACTTATCTAAGTAGATCCTGGATGTTCCTCATCATTGCTACAGGAGTTAAAGTTTTAACTATCTAAATCTAGTGTTTGACATCAGTGATGCGAATGATCCCTATTACAGCATGTAAGCTTAGGGTAAGAGGCCTAAACTACTTCTTTTCCTCCTGACCTACATTAGGATTGCTTTTATTTCTAGGCCAGATTGGAAAGTTCAGGATAAAAAACTGTTTCCCGGTGTGCAGAGGGCTTAGTAGCCTTTCTACCCACAAGCTGTTGCTTTCCTCCAGCCTTCCACAGTACAGATTGTGGCACAAATGCTCCAACCTGCCTGTGAAGTTAGAGCAGTCAGAGCAATACACTTATTGTACTGACAAAAAAATCACCAGAACACTACCTCTAAAGAAAATTCTTTCAATGCAATCCATAACCGGTGTTAAGTTGTTCAACAGTCCTTACAACTACATGCAGAAGAGTGGCTCATACATGTGAATTTTCCTTCTCTTGCTGCAAAAGCCATAAAGTAAGCTCTAGACCCAGAAAGAAGAGTAATTGCAATGATCCAAACTTACCTAGACCTTAAGAATGGTGATCCCAAGTACTTGCTCTGACAGAGTGTCTGTGAAACACTAAATCATTTCATCTCTATGCATCACTTCCCATCTCCAGAAAAGTGGGTGACAAATCTTCCATGCCTCTGCTGATCGGGGGAGAAGCACAAGAATCATTCAAAATGTGGACTTGATAAGCACCTAAAATCAACAGAAGCAAAGCTGGGGTCTAAAACTGTTTATGTGAGAAAATGCATAAGGGATTGTAGCACAAATGTAATATGCTGAAACAGCACTTTTTGGTGCTGCTTGCATTTAAGTGAGTTGATGAACGACATCTGTCTTTTCTCACTGTTATCCATCATTTAAATATAAGCTTTAAAATGACCAGTTTTCTTACAAAACTTTGTGTTATTTTCCATATAGTTTGGGCAAGAAGAACCCTTTGCAAATAAAACAGCCCATTCTAAAGTTACTTTCTCCAAAAACCTTGTGAAGCACGATATGTAGTTGTATTTTCCTGACCACAGGAAAACTGACACAGAAGCATGCATAGCATCTCAAAACACAATGGCAAACATGCCAGCATGAAATTTCTGAGATCAGTCTGGCCCTGTTCTTTTTATAGGTGTGGTTTGGACCCTTGCAGATTTACATATTCCCTTGCAGATTTCTCTGATATTGGTCACTTCTGTTACTTATCGGATGGCATTATGATAGCACTGTTTTGTTTGGGGCACAACTTTTCTGTCTCATTAGAACAGCAGAGACAAGGTTTCCTACAAAATGACTGCACTGCATTAACATTTTGTAGCTCCTCTCTACTTGTTAGCAGGACAGAAAATGCTGCTGACATCACACAAAACTGCATCTGGACCAGGTTAGTTTCAAAACTAACTCTTCCTACTCATAAATCACATGCAAATAATCTAGTTATTGCAAAGCTAGAGTTGTCAGCACTCAACTAGCAAAACATGTAACACCATGATCACCACCAAACTTCATCCAAAACCTACAAAAGAAAAAAAAAAAAAAAAAAGAAAAACTACTGAATGTTGTTCACTGCCATATTTAATAATTTCAATCTCTTCTGGGTTTTCTACTGCTTTCTATGCCAAACTTTGCATTCAAAAGTAAGACTTCATCTTCTGCGAATAAGGTCCCTTATTTGGAAGCAACAACTTCCAAAATCTTTTGTCTATATAAGACTGCTACATATGACAAATAATCACTGAAATCAAAATGAACCTAGACAAAGCGACTAGAAACAGACTTTGCATAGACTGTTTCTTAAAAGAAGAAAAATAGATCTTTCTCATTTTTCTTGATCAGAGGAAAACAATGATAAGAAGCAAAACAGTAATATTCCAAAATGGTTCAAAATTGATTTTGTGACTTATAGTGAAGTGACATTCATACCAGAAGGGCGGAAAACATCCAAAACTTAAGCACCTTCTTCCATAGTAAGTAGAGGGGTCTGGTGAAAAGAAAAATCAGGCCCAGGAAAAGCAAGAAAGTTGCTTCCAGATTATTTTCAAAGTCTGCCTTTAGCCAGCCAAGTTTGAAAATGTTGGCATATACATAAAGGAAATTCTTGTCCTGTGTTTGAATGTTGGGTATCTTACTGTGTGTTTCAAGCAGTATTTTAATGGTTCATCAATACATTATTAATTGCAAGAAACAAAAACAAAGAAATCAAAGAAAAAAATAAGCCGGTTGTAAACAGCTGCAACCTCTTGTTCTCCTTAATCATTTAATTCCATACACCTATATTGAAATTTCATACTATGCTTTAGCAGGGCATTGTCACAGCAAAACACTAGAATGCTGATATTGTGCTAGGTCAAGAGTTAAGTAAGTTCATTCTACCCCTGCTATTTTGTGTTTTAAAGCAGTCCTTACTCTAGGCAGACTCTCTCTGTTATTATTACTTCTTGAATGATAAGAGCTTGGATTGACCTTCAAAAGAGATTTAAATGGCCTTATCCGAAAAACAGTCTGTGAACATCTATAAACTAATGTGCTGCCTTTACACCTCCTTTCTTAGAGAGGAGGTGTAAAGGCAGCACATCAAAGTCAGCAAGGAACTTACAATAATGGATTTCAAAGTCAAAAATCTAATGCAAATCTAAGTATTTGCTTATAGACTCTTTGAAGTCTTGACAGATTAAGTTTAGAAGTATTTTCATAGATGGTATCTACATAATCTAATAGAGATGATTTCAGGAACTGAGTAGATGTTTCCAGTAGATGTTTAGATTATGGAACACGATTTTTCAATAACATTAATAAAAAATACACTTTTGTTTAATTTCTTTTAAGTTTATAGCACAATGCTTAGCAGTTATAAATGATATTTTGTATCTGTGGAAAGGTTTTATCTTAATAGAAAAAAAATGGCAGATGCATAGGATAAAGGAGTTCCATCTCTGTTACGCTTATATAATATAATTGACTTTGTTAAAGGACATTTAGGTGTTGTTTGATTTACATCATATGTCAGCTTAATGCATCAACCACGTAAGGTTCCACTTGTTTAAATATTTCATTTTAAAAGGTGCAGTAAGCTCATAACTTCACCAACATCCACTCTTCCCTGACTAAAATGGATTCTCCAGTTTAATCTATTACACTAGAAGTAAATGAAGACTTCACCCTTTCCCTTGACAGAGGAACTGAGGCTGTCATATTACTTATTACCATCAAAGCTGAAGAAGGTACTGGTAAAAGTGTGACAGTAATTATATGGTATTTTTCCTTGAAAAAAAGGAGTGTAAATAAGACTTAAAACGTAAAAATGCAAAAAAAGCTAGTAATGCTTGTATTGCTTATTGAAACCATTCTCTACTGCTACTTTTGATATCAGAATTTTTCTTTTAAGTAAAGAAAAAAAAAAAAAAGGTTTGTTCTTTTTCCAGGTTCAATTTGATTTATGTTTATTTGTTAACATATTATCAGAGCAATCTTTTTCAAATTAGATACACTTACAGCTGTTGGAATTACTTGAAATGTATTTGTTAGACCTAGTCTGCACCAGAAAACTTTTCCTGGTTCTAGCATGCCAGAAAAAACCTCCTAGTGTGTGCACAGTTAAATATACGGATAGAAGTTCTTTTGCTGGTATATTTTTATTTTGTTAAAGCTTCTACTAGCAATATTACAAATGAATAAATAAATAAATAAAACAATTTTAACCAGCATAGCTTTCCAGGAAATCACTGGCATAAGCTGAACTTGTTTATACTTTTTCTTACTAAGATTTTAGAGGACCTCTGTCCCCACACAATCGTATGAGGATACCTACTATAAATTATAAATCAACCCTAAGAAATACTAAGCATTTAAAAACAAACTTTGCAGCCTTAGCTCTCAAATATTTTTAGAAACAGCGAATATGTCACCCCACCTTTCTGAACACAGGTAAATTGAAGCTCTGAGACTGTGTGTGATGCACCAAATAATGTAGAGACTCCAGAGAGAAGAACAGAGCAACCTGGAGATCCCACCTTCCCTCTTGGTAGAATTTTCTTCAATCTACAGATGTGTAAAACTACACAAGATACAGGACAGTGCAAATTCAAGTCCTCGGTCTCTTGTATGCAGGCTATCAGGCAATATAGTGATGCTGCCTTTCTCTCATGGATTTTTTTCTTACATACCCAGGAAAAGTGGGACAGAGAAATGGGACTGTAGTCTTTTGCATGTCTCACAATTATAATATAAAGTTACTTAATACCTGCAAGGGTTTGGTAGTGTAAAGTGCCAAACATTATCAGATGTGGGCTTGAACAGAAACATCTGTTCTAAACTATATATACCCAGGGAGCTTGACTGCTTCCTATAACAAAGTATGCAAAGCTAGATTTTAAAGCTGAAGTGATCTTAAAATCTGACTTGGTTTCTGGACAGGCCATTCTCCAGTCTTAGGAGTTAAACTACCTAAACAAGTAGATAAGCTATTTTTCCTTCCTAAATTGCAAAATTATCTTGACTAAACTCCAACGACACAGAGGGAACACACTTTGTTCATCATGCTGCCTGCTCCTTTGAGTCCAAACTAGAATATGTATGAATATACTTTCCCACTTGCTTTCCTAGTAGTTGTTTATAAGACAGCAGTAGATTGAAACAGAGAACTAGGATTTTTACCTTTCACAGCCTGGATGACTGGAATAAACCATTTCATATCTCCTTTGTCTAGCTTTCTGTCTTTAAAATGGAGATGATGACACCTGGTTCTGCAGCTCTGTGATCCATCCTCCATGTAAGTTGGTATTATTTCATTTTCTGTCTTGGTACATTGTTTTTTATTTTCCACTGGCACTGATCTCCAGTTATTTGATGACTTCTGTGTTAGGTTATATGCATACCAGACTGCACAAAGTGCACTAGCTAGACCACACTTGCTTCCGGAGAGATTACATGTATGCAAAGGTTCACAGCAACCCCCTTCTCTCCCCAGCGATCAAACAAAACTGCAGGGTTATACCAGTTCCCTAAGCAGAGTCACATTCACCCTTACAGTGGGGACGAGGGATTTAAAACACCAAGTTGTGTTTGGTACCATTGCCCTAGAGTGCTTGTTTTTCTTTAATGAATTCATCCTTTTGAGCTATTTTGGGGGGAAAGAAAGCTTTCTTCTTCATGCTTTTGTTTGTTTTACTTTTGAGGTGTGATCAAAGTAAGTCCTGGCCATGTAATCATTTAATGCATTTTGGCTGAAGTTTCAGCCTCCTTTGAAATGTATCCCTTTTCTCTTGCCTGTGACAGCCAAACTTTACCTCCAGGTAGTAGAGGAGGCTTACAAACTCTTTTATATCTCACATCTGCTTTCAGCCCATTAATCACCCAGATTGTAGACAGCTTCTTCCCTCTCTTATAGAGTGTGACTTTGTCTAGACTAGGAATTAAAGGGTGAATTTTAACATGGTCCAGCTAACATGTTTAAATGTGGACCAGGCTGTGTATCCTTTAACTCACATTCAACCGGGCCAGTTAAACACTTAGGAAGAAATTATGCCTCAGCATGACAAGATCAGCATGTGCCAAAAGATGGTTTCCCTTGTTTAAATTACAGGTAAAGTCTTGGCTCTTATCTTTAGGGACCCAGCTCCTTTGCTGCTGTGGCCCAATTGCACAGCGATATTGAACCAGAGCTTCTAGCCATGGAAGCTCAGAAGTAAAACAATAACCAGCCTGTCAAGTATTGCTTCACAAATAGTAGCCAATTTACCTTCTAAGATTAATTGCAGAAGGTCTACCAGTTTTACTCTCCTTACATTCCTGGCTGCTTATTTCCACCTTTCTCCAAAGATTTCCATTCAGCTGGGATAGAAGTCATCTCCTCTATCAGGTGTAGTCAGCAGGTTCTCCCCAGCCTCCCGTGCTCATTTTCATTTTCCAGCCTGGCACTCACTCAGCTGTCATGAGTAGTGAACCAGCCATTTGTATTGCTATGCTCTCACTTGGAGTACTGAAACCTCTCACAGAGGACAGCTAATTGGGGGGTGAGTGGGTGAGGTGTTTTTCAAATCAATTAGTTCTTGGGCACGCAAAGCACAATTAACAGCACTCATTTCTTCACCAGGCTCTAAAGAAATGTAACAGAGGGACAGACAAACTTAGCAGTAAATGAAGGACCAAGGAAAGGGGAAGAAAACTGTGATGGAGGACACAGTCAAGCTTTTGTGTATGGTAACCTTTTCATCAGGAACATGCAAAGCTCTTGAATCAAAGACTCACATGTAGAGAAAGCCAGTGAGTTAGTGTGGGGATGTACTCCTGTTTCTGGAGTCTGAACTTTTAAAAGTGAATTAGGGATGATGGAGAACTGGCTCCTGCCAGCTTTCACCTCCTAAGAGAGATAAGGCCAGCATCACCTCTGCTCTCTGATTTTGGAAGAAAACATTTTGTTTTAAAGTATCCATTTGATTAATAAGCTTTGTATAAATGATTAATAAGCCATCAAAGTCTTTAATATCATTTTAACTTGGGTTTTGTTTACTCTCTATTTGCCATCTAAAAAATGTTTATGCAACATTATGAGGCAATGCATATTTATCAAAGACTGCAGGTTAATGGAGGATGATCAGGAAAGCAGAGAGAAAACATGATTTGCCTATTAAGTTGAATTAGGAGAATTTGGAGGAAAAATGCATGGTAACTGTTACTCAATGTCTGCCAAACCTTAAATCATCATCTTATATCAGTGCAGTGCCTTCTGTCCCAAACTACATTGCAAGCTATGAGAGAATCATTTCACCTTACCTCCAAACTCATCTACCTCTTGAGTGGCATATAATAACTATGCATCCGCCTCACACAATAATTTTGGCTATTGAAACGAGCTCAAACACAGCATCAGAGCGAAAAAACAGGCCGAACAATGTAAGGCAGAGTACTGCTAGCCAACTGGAATATAATCAAGACATAAGATTATGTATTAGTATTTTTTTTTTTAATTACAGTATTTGTAACACCCCACAAATGGCCAAGCTATGAACACATGGGATTCAATGAAAGCCAGTACAGGACAGCCACATTGCAGACTCACAATGAACTTTCCCTTTCTTGCATTTTACACTTTCTACCTTGTCCCATAGCTGCTGTGGCATGGCTGAGTAGACATACACCAGCAGCAACCAGGAATACATTATAAGGACGGTATTCCCTGCCTACCAGAGCTACACTCTCTCTTTTTCGTTGTTTCGTGATTTTGCACATACAATGAATTTCATAGAAGGTAATATCTGCTCTCCAGATAACAGGTCTGCACCGAAGAAAGTAACCATAAAACTATGTTAATGTGACCTTGAAGTTACAAAGCTTAAGTTTGAGGCATACCAGATTTCCAAACAGTGTCCATCATTTTATAAATTCACCTTCATGCTAAGTTAATGAAATTATAGCCTTTCCATATAAGACTCTGATCCATGATGCCAACACAGACAACATGCAAGCCTTTTTGATTACCTCTCATTGCTGTTAAGCTGTATCTCAGAAGGAACTTTTCTATGGTTTACATATGCCTGTCAAACTGTCATGGTTTAACAGCTCCAGAAATCCAAAGATCAATCTCCGAGATTGTGCTAAAACTCCATAGCGACTCGACCCTGAACTTTGGCACAAGACTGCCCTTTCCTGCACTGTTCCTTCTCACTCACCCAGAACACATGCATCAAATTAACAAGGAATGGAACATTTCATTAGTTTCGTTCAGTTCTGTGACTTAGCAAATTTTATGTATGTTGCTGGACTGAGATGATCAAGTTTTAACATATTCTGCAGTCTTGGTCTATATGAAAGCATAATTGTTCCATTAATTCTCATGGAAATAAGACTACAAGTATATAAGCACTTCAGAGATTTCAAGGAAGTATTTATCTACACCCACCTCACCACAGGGCAAACTGGTGTCTAAAGTTTTTTTTCTTAAAGCATATAGTCTTTGAGCATGTTTCACCATCATGATTGGTGGTCATGACCGGCACTTTAAATTAGTGTGCTCCCATATGAAGCGCATAATCCAGTTTGGGAATAAAGGAACCCACATACTGTTCATCTAAAGAAAGTCTGACATGTTGAGTACACAGTTTACCTTTACATTAATACAAGTAGGAAACAAGCGTTTTGTGTATTAGATTATGTTCTGGAACTTAGAGGGTAATTGCAGCAAATATAATGGACTTCAATGTAGTCAAAAGACCTGATGAGAGTCATCACTTCAGCTACAGTCCTTTGTTTATAGCCTGAAAATGAAGACTGCGGATAGAGATGAGAGACTTCAATGTCAACTAGAATTATTTGGGGTTCATCATGGAGTAAAAGAACTCAGAATCTCATCTCACTGAATGTTTTTATGAAACAAGCTCAGGGAAAACAACAGAAGAGGACAATGAAATAATACAATATATTCACACTGAATCAGAGGTTATCTCTTGTTGGACAAAGGTTAATGCATCATCAAATCAATTCATTTTTTTCTTATGAAAAAATATAGTACGTTTGGCTAAAATTATATTATTTTAATCTCTGCCTATTTCCACTGAGAAGGTGCTCAGAAATCTCTGTTCCGCAATAAAACAGCCAAAAGCTCAAGCACCTTAAACCACGCAATTGGAACACACTAACAACAAAAATACACTTTTTTATTGGGTTTGACTTACCCTAAGTTTTAAATCAAACTAAAGCAATCAAATTTTTAAAGTCTGATCAGCTGAGAAATAAGGATATTAAATATGATTAAATGTGATTGCATTTGAGTGTAAGGACTGTTCTTCCATTACTGCTTTGATTAAAAAAAGCAATCTGAGCTGTGAGGTAGAAAAGTTAAATGCAGCAGGAAAAAAGAAAAGAGCTTGAAGTTTCTTTCCTTTCTTTTTCAATATATATTATTTCTTGTATGAGAAAATAGTATTATTTTAAGTATGCGCTTTTGCAAAACTGAAAGCACATTGGCAAAGTTTCTGTAACTTAATATTCCTTCATGCTTTTTAATTATAGGAAATATGAAGATGAAAAAAAGGAAGAATAAAAAGTTGTTCTTATGGGACGTGGGGGAACAAGAATAGGAGATACATTTTCAAATGAAAAGTGGACTGGAAACCTTAGTTCTTAAGCTGGAATTTAATTGGTGCAATATTGGAGTTTAAAGAGTAATAAAGTTTTTGTCCTCAGGTTATGAGAAGAAAATTACCCGTAACATTTTTTTGGATTATAATATCTTAGCTGCTTCACCAGTCTATCTTTTTCTGGTATTATCACCACTACTACTCTCATCATTTTCTGTGTTTCGTAACTTCACCTCTAAGCATTTTGAATGGTGCTGAGAACCCCAGTGAACTTTTCAGATGCGAGGTGGAGATCAGCCACTGATCAAAATGCACTTGAACTGCAGAGTCTTTGGAGCTGTTTTCAGAAAGGCAAAATGTGTCGCTCCTTAGAGATGAGATAAATGGCAAAACCAGCACAGATCACTCACTCTCACCTCCTAATTGAAAAGTTGGCTGCTGATCAAGAGCTGGCAGTGACCAGCTCAAGCCATCAGGATGCCAATATATGCTTCGACCTTATTTCTCCACCTCAGAAGAGATCAATCACA
Organism: Platalea leucorodia; assembly: GCF_965183815.1. NCBI lineage: Eukaryota > Metazoa > Chordata > Aves > Pelecaniformes > Threskiornithidae > Platalea > Platalea leucorodia. The sequence goes on from NC_138829.1 coordinate 16,100,263, forward strand.
AATTAATGTTATATTAGTGAAAGCAAGGACTTCTATTGAAGAGGGAAATCTATAAAAATAGCATCCGACGAAATGGTGAAAAACAAGCTAGAGAGAACTAGCCTAGTCTGGCAGTGGAACAGTGTGCTTACTCAGTACAAGTAAGATAAACTTAAATCATAATTGTATCTAAAACATGATAACACAAATCAGATCTAAAACATGATAACTGGTATATGAAAAGTTCATTTTGTTTTCATTTTGGTTTTCTGCAGCAGAAGTTGCAATCAGTTTTCTGGTTAAAATATCTGTTCTACTTTGCCACTAAGTATTATCTGCACAGGAATACTGTATATTGTCATGGCTCCAAACCATTGACTGCAAGAAAAATTTCTCAAAAGGATTCTGGTTGTATGATAAAATAGGTAAAAACTCTGGGAACCACACAAATGAAACATTAGTCTCTGCATCTCTTTTTCCTTGCTCCTCTCACATTTTAAAAACGTTAAACGCAAACCACTGAACGTAGCAATGTAACAATACGATGCGACTCCTGGACATGGACCTCAGGTGGGTGTACATGCCTGAACAGGCACTGACTGCGTATTGATCCTTCCCAACGTGCATGGAGTGCCTGGCTGCATCTGTACACCAGGCATCCAAGCCTTAATGACTCAGTGGCAGCGACACAAAGGAAATATATTGGTGTGGTCCAAGGAGTAATTTTCAGGCTTGGTGCAAGGGGGTCAAAAGTGTTTAAGTAGTTAAGAATGGGGTTTACATACCTGAAAAGCTTTAGGGCCAGACTTCCATGCTAAACATTTGTGGATCAGGTAAACCAACCAGATGTAGTCTCTCCAAGCTTGACAGTCATCTTTTACCTCAGTAAGAAATACAAGGAAGCTAAAGATAACTCCACTCCACTCATTCACACATGTCTGCACATACTTCCAGTTCCTGCCTTAAATTGAAAAGATATCTAAGGAGGGAGGACAGACAAAAAGAAATGTGCAAAACAGTATTTTACAGGCTGGGATACTGAGGGCATTGCCTGACAAGCTCTGGTGATTTATGGCAAGTGCCAAAGAGGTTATTGTTCCCACCTGCCTACTGTCCTTACCAGGCAAAGCACCTATTCTTCAGCTATTGCCTCTGTTTTATGGAGACTCACACAGCCTGGGAACTGTGGTGGTTGTGGAGTAGGCACATGCCCATTCAGCTTTCTCTGCTGTGCCATCAGGGACTTCTTCAGTCCCCTCAGCAAGTATCACCAGAACTCATGAGTCACAGCATCAAGCCAGAGAAAGAAGTTGCTGAAGAAACACCTGCTGATCTCAGCGGTGCCAAAGAGCAGCAAGACAATCTCTGGCAGAACTAAAAATAGATGCTGGGTTTTCTAATTCCAAGTCCAGGATCCTATTAAAAATCCACACTTTCCGTTACAAGAATGAAAAGAAGAATGATGTATGGTGACACCTCAGAGATTCAGCTAGAATTCCTCAGGACCAGGCAGAGTTTTGGAGGTAGCAAACAGTTTACACAGTTTTTATTCTTAGACTTAAGCCTAAACCTTTCCAAAATGAAGAAAAAAAAAAACAATCAACCACCCCCCCCTAAAAAAAAACAACATAAAAACAAGGCACTCCAGGACACTGAAACAGATGGAGCATGCCAGCATTTGCTTCAGCAGGAAAAAAAAAGAGTTTATAATGGAAGCGCTGAAACAAGTTTAATTATAGAAACATGAATGGCATCCCTATAATAAAACAAACTAAAAAGTCAAACGAACGTCCTTGCCCTTTATTAAAGAGCTGTGTGCATTTGTTCTCTGATATAATGCTATGGAAGCTTACCTCCCTATTACTGGTTCTTCTTACACTATCGTGGGCTTTACAAAAAATGCAAAGCTCAGAGGCACAATGCTCTTGTAAAACTGAAGAGCATTTATTTCTCATATTTAAGCCTTGGTTTGCTGGGACAGCCTCACAAGATAAACAGTCTTGTTTTCATAAGGGCCCTGGTACAGCAGGAATTATATTCATTCTAAATTTCAGCACCATCATGCTAACATTTCAAATGAAGCAGAAAGTACTTCCCCACATATCAGTATGAAAATGTGAAAGACACCCTGGCTTAATGCTACTTTAAGAGATCAGAATTCATCTTTCAGTGAGTGTATCACTCTCTCAGTAGTATAACAGAATAAAATCATATTATTGTTCTGTGCCCAGGGAAATAAAAAACGCATCTCTCTTTCAGCATGCAGAGTAAATTCTGAGTGAATCTTATGATTTAGCAAGAACATGGTGCAAAATCTGCTGAAATCAATGAGATTCTGTCTATTGATTTCAGAGAGCTTTCAAACATGCCCTGTGGTAGGAAGACATTTGTGAATCATTCACTATTAGCCTGAGTTTGTTATCAAACGCTAAAACACTTTATCTAAGAATCCTGCAGATTTTCTAAACCTCTACTTGGTTGTGATGGATTTAACATTGTTCCAAATCTCTCCATAATTTACTCAATAAATTGAATAGGTCTGATCCAGGACAAAAAAAAAAAAAAAAGACATATGCTAATATTTGTAACTCCAACCAAATCTCTTTCTACTGTATTATTTATTTTTCCTCATTTCTTCTTTAATATAAGCACAAACATTTCTATTTCAAGCAAAGTATTTGAGAAATATTTCTTCCAAATAACATGCCAAACTAAAGCACCACCTTCATCAAGAAGCACGGTCACTAAACATTCATTTGTGGAGTAACTGGAAAGCGCCATTTCAGATCAGAGCTCCTTTGCTCCTTGCTTCTCTGTCCAAGAGCACAAAGTCCTACTTTCAGATGCTCACAGCCTAAGAAAATGCCAACCCACAGCTGAGAAAAGCAAAGCAGATATTTTGGGCCCAAAATGAGAGTTATAAGTTGGCTGGTGGTAAACAGAAAGCCAAGTTGCCCCAGAGAAGCACAGGTGCCACTGACAGCAGCTCCTACAACAGCCCTGGCCCCATGCAATGGCCGCACCCCTATGCCAGGAACTTTTCTGAGGGGACAGATGTGGTCCCCAGCTCACTTCTGGTAACATCCTGACTAAAGCTTTGTGCCCTTTTGTTCACCTTGAACATCCCTCCCATGGACCAAAAATAATATGACCCTTAACAGAACTATTTCTTCCTGATTAAGGCTGCAACACAAATGGACCAAAGCCAGGAAGTTTAAAATTAAGCTGACACTTTGTCCTTTAATTCTAGCTGTCAAGGGGAAGGAGAAGAAAAAAGAAAATCAGCTTCACAGAACAAGTTCTCCAGCCTTAAGTTTTAATGAAGTTTCAGGCCTGTTTTTTTATGGTTTATGTCCCAAGCCTATCATTATTCAGTGGGCTGAGTTCTTTTCTTCTTAAATATTATTTTTTTGCATTTAACTTCTTTGCTTTTTAAAGTGAAAAGAAGAGAGGTAGAAGCCTTTAATGGAAAGTTCTCCAATGCATATTAATTATCTAAGAGACCAGAATGACTGCTTTGGTTAAATACATATTTAGAAATCTTTTTTAAATGTACATTATTTACTAATAGACTAGAACTGTTCTAAAGGCAGACATTTCTGTCTGAGCAGGTAAATATATCTTTACAATTTTTAATTAAGTCACATTATTTTAGTGATAGGCAAGAACAGTTCTCCTGGTAGGAGTCCATAGTGTGTAGTCCTGCCTTCCCTGTTCAGAGAATTCACCCACAGACATCAGGAGTCCGGCACTTTAGGCAAAATTTACGCATCTCAGGAATCACTAAAAATGTTGTACAAAGAGATTCCTTAATTTGCAAAGATTTAGGGGAAAGGTTCCTTTTTTCATCTGTCACAGCAGATCTGTACCCTTAGATTTATGATGGACCCAGCACTGCAACTCCTACCAGTTTCAGTTCTTAGACCAACTTGTGATTTACAATCATACGCTTTATATTCCCCAGGTTCTGCTCTGAGTAGGTGCTGACCAGGACAAAAATAAATCTGAGTCCAGACAGTTATGTTGAAGGTAGATAATGCTTGCAATCCATGACTCAAATTGACCATTTGGTTCACGTCATTCCTTCTTCTTCTAATCCTGCAGTTTCCTGGGGTTCAAAATTTGGATCCAAAACATGCAGGTTCTACCTACTGCACATCTAAAAGTTTGCTGGTGAAATTCATAAGTATAGGCATTGCTTCTGACTGATTGAGTTTTATTTAATCCACATGCCTTCCATGAGACCAAATGAAACCAGAGGGCAGAACCATGGCACTGATCATTAAAAAAAAAAAAAAAAAAAATCCTGCTTGTCTAGAGAAAAAAGTTTGGGTTGTTCTTTGAAAAGTTTGTTAGTCAGATGAATTCTGCATAAAACTCTTCTGGGTTTATTTCCACATTCAAACCCCAAACTACTAGAGGCTTTTGCATAACTTCAGATATTATTGTGAAGAGCTTACACAGCTCTAATCTGCACATGAAACTCATACTGACGTCAATGGCTGGTTTATGCAGGGATCAAGGGCACAATATACAGTCAAGATCCCCTCTGCAGATAACCCAAAAGCAGAGTTTTGACCTTAGAGCTCAGCAGAGAAAGTCAGATGCCAGGTGAGATATTGGTTGCCTAAAAATATTCACATTCAAACCTCAAACAAATGTTCAAAACATAGAATAAACCAAAAATTCTTACATGGGGTTTATATCCATTTTATTTCTTTGTGCTATCATGCAATTTTTATTTTATTATGAAAAACTGTTTAACATATAATGTAGGTGAATTTAAAACAGACTCTCAACCTGGTTTCTATCTTTATGCTAGTGATTTCAGTCTGCAAATAATTGCGGCCACAGATTTCATGCCTGCAGTTTTGGGAACAAGTGTTGCCTTTTGGATAGCTTTGTCCATGACTGCCATGAAGCAACAGCAACATATTCAAAACCGCAGGCTCTTAAAGGCGTTTTGAGGCAGAACTTCACTTTACAGTGTCCACTTCTAGAGAGGGTTGTTCTCAGGTTTAAGGCCAGAACACTGTAGAGAAGATGAAAACTTTTTAGACCAACATACTTTGTTCATTTTCGTTTTCTTTTGCTAGAAACAGAGATAATACTTGCATGTACTTCTAAAGTTGTGCTGTTGAAAATACTCTGTTCTGCCTGACAGAACACACGGCCCTTTTCCCAGGGAGCTTGCAAGACATGGTAAAGAAATACACTGTCTTCTCTGCCCTTAGAAAAGAGGGACCTACTGATGAGTTAATTTTAAACTGTCAGCCCCAACCAAAATCCAAGATTCAATCGCACCCTTACTTTGGTGAAGGCAGGAATGAGGATCCAGGCATAGTGATTGCTCACAGATAGTCTCTACAATAAATTGCAAGTTAAAAAAGCGAGGGCATCAAGGTGGGCATGGACTTTGGAAAAACTGTTACCTGAAAATGAACTTCACTGCAGATTCTCTCTCAAACTAACTGAGCCCATGATGATCTTGTACAAAGCAGAAGTGCTTCAGGGTTTTATTCACCAAACACTTTGGGAGATAATTTTGATAAAACTTTTATTTTAGGGAAAATATAGTTTGGAAAAAGGAGACAATCCAAACAGACCATAGAATCACCAATGCCCTGTGCTTTCAAGGAAAGAACAAAAAACCTGCTGTGACCTTGTATTAATTATGAATTGGGCCTCCTTGTGAAGGAATTTCATTATAACCTGGTCGCTATGTTGTTAGATTAGACTTCAGAGTATGATGGCTTGAGTCCAACCCGTTGCAACCTTTCTATTGTTGAGGAATATTCTTCCTGAGTCCAATTTTGAAAGTACAGTAAAAAAACTTTTTAGTGAGAGGGAAAGAAATTGTCTGCTTCCAAAAAAAGTGTATGTGAAATTTGATATTATTAACAACTTAAATTTCCATTTAATATTTTGCACTGTAATGGTTTCTTGACCAAAATAATTACATGTGGCAATGTGAGCCAAAGGCTTATTATGTATTATGCAATCTCATATGCAAAACAGGATCTTATCAGCCTTACTGGCTCCTCTATTATTTAAAAGGGTAAAGAGGAGAGCTCAACTTAACATATGTAACCATACTTCGTATATATCTATCATAATCTTCTCTTTGTTCCCTTCTAAGCTACAGTCTTTTTCAGTGTTGTGTACTGTTATTTCCAGTGCTTTTTATTTGGAACTTATTACTATCTTTGTGTGAGAGAAATCTGTCTCTGATCAACGATAGCTTTCCAGATGAGGAGAATTAACCACTAGAACATATCATAATTGCTTCCTAGTCCTTCAGCATCATCTTCAATGTGATATGCATCAAAACATTTAGTTTGCTTTATTGCAAACTACTGCACAGTGTACGGAAGGCTATATAGAACTGTCCACAGACCCCAAGAATGCAAACCAATATTTAAAACCAGCACTGTGAATCAGAAAATGTTGTATCGCCATGACTATGTGCAAGGGGCAGAGTTAAGGTTGTTTAACAAGCCTGAATTATATATATTTTTTTTTTATTCTGAGGTGTTAAACAGTAACATTCCCCTCACTATTTTTTTCATAATTCAAAACTTCTTACCAGCACCTCACTGGAACTTTTGCGGGTTGGTAAGATGGACATAGGTAACAAAATGAAGCCAGTATGTTAGATTCATCAGAGTGATATTTCTTTCTGTAAATCCTACGTCATACCAATCAGTCCTTACCTGATCATTTTACTGACTTGCTTTGCAAAGAACAAACCCAGGACTCAGCACAGTAAGCCACCTTCCCTAACCACTTTGTCAGGTCAGAAAATCATTAGTTTCACAGCAAAGTTAGCCTACCGTCTCTCCCTCCCTCAACGCATTCACACACATGCACAGAGCATGCCTCTCCTTGAGTGCACATTTTACAAGCTTACCAAAAAGCCCTACACAAACCGTACCAAACCACATGTCCAAAGCGTGCAATTTCTAAAGGGTCATAATTCAGTCAACTGAAAACTGACTTTTTCACCTGCAGAAGTGCACCTTGCCAGTTACAGTTGTTTCTGTAGCCTAAGCCCACTTTCCACTGGTACCTGTTTTGCTTAGAAGGCTATTCATAAAACAAATGGTCACAAGGATTTTGTTTGAATAAACACAAAGCTCTGTCTTTCCTCAGAGTAGCTCAAATTCCACCTCTGCCCCCACCTCTCCAGCAGCTTTCTTTTAAACCATCTCAGTACAGGAAAAATTTGGCTCAGGAGGTGCCATTTTCAGAAACTTATATATGACTGAAAAGGATAAGGGACTAAGCACAGAAGAACAGCATTGGTATTTTGTTAGCTGTGACTTGACCTGACTTGACAGATTTATATTTTAATGTGGATTTCCTCCCACCAGGGAGATTGTTATGCCCCATAAATCCAATATTCACAGAACTCTAGTATCAGCTAGTACTGTGGGATGAAAAATACTAGTGACAAACACAATTTGCCTAGGGTATCTGAAAGAGGAACTGAAGTCTTTGGTATTGGAAAGAACCCAGCCATCCTCTCCACACAAACAACTGTCTCTCCCAGCCACAAACTCCCAGCAGCACCTGAGGCTAAAAAACACATTTAAAATTGACAGGGTTAAGAAATCTGGAAGCCACAGGTATGGGTTGTTATCCACGCTTCTGTGGTTAGCAGGCTATTACACCTCTGCAATAGCTTAAGACTGCCAGAATTGAATGCACTTGGGTTCTCCACTTCCTTGAAGATTCGAGCTTCACTCTCTCTCTCAAGAGCAAGGTATAAAGAGATTACTAACAACATCATCTCATACCTTCTCCTATCCAACCTTGTAAATTTGAGGCTGCCCTTGGTTAAAAAGCACTGATGTTAAATACTAACACTGCTTCTCTCCTTGTCTTTCCCACTCTTCGCCTTTCTTTGCAGATTTCAAGGTGATGACAAAAGAGAGAACAGTCTTAGCATTTGTTAATACCCACTTGACCCACAAAAGAAATTCACTAGCATTCGCAGCTTCTAATTTAAAAACCATTAGACCGTTCCGCTTGGCGGACCAGATCTAAATATTCTTAAAGGGGTGGTTTAATTTAATCATTACCTTAACAAGCCCCCTTTTAAAATGATGATCCGCCAAATTCAGGGGATTTGTTTTGGAATCTGATCCAATAACTGGCTTTGTACAAAGAGAAGCATAGCTGCATCTGATTTGGTTCAGAACGGGGTGATAATCATGAAAATTACTTTGCATATTTAATCACTGTGAAAACATGAGTACAAACTACTTTCTAGAGATTACCTTAAAAAAAAAAAAGCTTCAGGCTTTGCAGCAAGCATGCCAAGTACTTTGATTTACAGAGAATTACTTGGATTTTATAGAAATCTCAGTGTTTCAAAGACTTCAAGCTACTCAGCCACTGGCAAAGAAAAATTTTAAATAGTAAAAGCAAAAAGTTTTGTGCTGGAAAAAAAATTATGTTGAGACCAATTGCCTTTTTTTTTTTTTTAAGTCTATGTCACTTAACAATCTAGATTTGAAGCAAATACCTTACCCAAAAGCTCTCTGATCCTGTCAAGAAAGCAGAAATGCATTCTCTCCAGGTTTGACCTAGCACGCTGCCAAACTGCCAGAGATGGGTCAGAAGTCAGCAAGTCAGAGCCCTGATGAAGACTTTCACAAAGCTTGAAATAGGAGAGTTTGCTTCAGGACTGCTTTCTGGTACCAGTATGCAGGGCTTATGGTGGAAAAAAAAAAAGACCAACAAGCAAGGCACACAAGTGTCATCATCTTGTAGCTTCAGATTTTTATGTAGATATCATAGTTGAGGTTCAGCTACACATACAGCATTTAGAGACAAATGCCTAAAGAAATTAATTTTTCTCACCTAGATCAGATAGATAAATAAAAGTATACTGACTAGTAGTTAGCAAGGGGTACAAAAGAGACACATACATATACATGACTTGCAAAAATTTCCCCAAGCTGAGGCAACTGGATGCCAGATGAGTATTCCATGGTATGTAAAACTAAATTTGCTGCTGAGATAAACAGGCACAGCTCCACTAAATCTATCCAAGTTGCCTCTGCTTAACACTTGAAGTGAATTAGGCCCTACCTTTATTGTCAGTTGCTTTTAAATCCTTGCACTTGTGATACATCAATGTTTGTAAATAACCTAGCATCTGAGAGCTACAGTGTAGGCAGAATATCTGAGGGATAATAGTCACAGGCATCTTAGATTATGAAGCACGCTATACCAAATACTTGTAGGAAGCATCTCAGAGGTGTTTACCTATCTGTAGCTACTGGGCACGTAAAAAACTCATGAAAAAGAGTGCCTAAAGTTTGTTGTAGAAACTGGTATAATATGTACATACATATGAAATATATACATATCATACAGACTGCTCTGCTATGGACATGCATTTTTATAGATGTTACACACACAAATATATACACATATATATATATATATAGATACACACACACCTGTATCTTTTGCATACTTTTCATATAGAGTACCTATTCCTCAAAGCATTATATGTTCCACAGCTTCAGCAGACTAGAGGTTAATGAACAGGCTTTTTCTCACATATGCACAGAACAGATAATTTTCTTTACTGTTCACGATAAGTTGAAGGAGCATTTGAGTGACAGACCAATTTGTCAATCAACTACAAAGTGTTGAGGAAGCTTCCTCTGCATAATTTTACACAGAGAGATCAAATGTGACCTCTGATTGTACAGCAGGTATGGACAGTCAAGGTTATGAAGTCCAAAGGAGTCATGCAAATCAGTTACCTTTTCCGAGTGCTTTGTGTTTCTAGGGTTATCTGTGCATTAAAATAATCACAGAATTTTAAGAGAAAGATGAAAAATCCTTCTTTATTATTTTAAGTGTGTGTATGTGTGTGTGTGCATGTGTGAGGAAGGTGTATGTATGAATTTGTTGTGGAGCTTGAATGTCTGTGTTTTTATTTTATAGCCCGAATTATGTTTTAAGGTCTCAACACAGAGCCCCTGGTTCTGACATCTCCTGCAGTTTTTCTTGAAAGCTATGTTTTAATAGCAGCTCCGTTCATTTAATGTTAGCCACTTCAGATGATTTCTTTGCTAAAACCTGAATTATGAAAATCGCTTGTCAATTACCCTGGGTAGCTGTGTAAAAGAATTATTGCACATTCACAGTGAAAAGAAAACTTTATTTTCACCACTTTCCAGTAAAAGCTAATTCAGAATAACTCCATTTAACAGTTATTTTATGCTGAAATACTGAATACCTCAGGGAGTCTTTTAGGGATTTTAAAGTCTCTTTATTTATAAATGATTCATGCTGCATTTTCAGAAAAACCTACAATTAGTGTGGGAAGCACAGAGACTCCTTTGGGAAAGGTAAAAAAAAAAAAAAAAAAAAAACAACAAAATATACATGCATTATATACAGTCTTTTTATCTTTTGTTGTTTTGCAGTGGACTATAAAAAGAAAAGAACGGGAAAAAAATGGCTAGGAGATATTTTATCTAACCTTTTAAATATATGCCTCAGTTGACAGTATTTTGTGAAGTAGTTACCCTTATGATTTGTACAGCCCACAAAATTCTTTTAATGCAGGTTTCATTTTGGTTTGCACTTTCCAACCCCAGTTATAAATGAGCAAGCTAGCTAAGAGGAGAAGCTTTCTGTGGTAACACAGAAGGACAAACCTTTCCTTCCGCCAGCCCCTCATGAGAGTGATGGTCACTAATGTTTCCATATTGTTTGCTGCCTGGAGTGGTGCTATAACTTAAAGGTCTTTTAAATGTTCACACTGGCAGGCATCAAAGATCACACAGCCTCATTCGGCTTTACAGTGCATCTTTCTGCTCACTCATGCCGGATGACAGGTATATACTGTGCTAGTTGCCAGCACCGCAGGAGCTTACACACCCCCTCTCCCTGTCACACGGGTGGGCAGGAATGAGCAGGCAAAGGCAATGAGGGGCCATGAAAGGCAATGAGACCCCCAGCACACCCCCCAGCACCCCAAAGCTCCCACGGCTTCACCCTTAACGTGGCTGCCCTTTTTGGAGCCGTGGAGTGGTTTGCAGCCTCCCTGCAGGATCCCAGTTAAGCCCTGCTCTGTGTGCTGGTGTTAGATTAGAGAGTCACAAGATGGCATCATACTAAGGGTCATGCTCTTGCATGTCTATGTGCCTTAATAAAATTGCACTCAGGAGCAGGTCACGAAGTGGCAGAGTGGCACTAAGGTTGAAGGCTGCATACTTTAGCATTTATATAACCCCATACCTCCTCTCAAACAAAACCCCAAAAAAACACCCTTAAATCTTCATTCAATCAGACTTTCTCTGTGTTGATGAAATGTTCATCATTTCCAGTCAGTGTAAACTCTATGAGGTAGTTGCACTCCCATGCAAAGAGTGAACAAGCAAAGCCAAATGGATACTATTGGCTTCAAAGAGACAACAGCTACTTAGAGGTATTTTTTTCCCCACCTCCATGCTGGCTTTGTACTGGTGCTGTTACAAATGACTAAATACCAAATGCAAGCAAAATTTCTCAGGGGTCAGACAGGTCCTCCACAGTTGTTTTACAATTACACCAGCATTTACAGTGTGGCAATTGCAGTGAATTGAGCACTTAATCGTCCAGACCTGCTCACTGACTGATACTGGTACCCACAAGAACCTCCCATGACACATGCAGAAGAGACGGCAAGAAGAACATGTGGCAAAAAAGTCAGATACTCTGTCTCATTGACCAGATGTACAAATGACATGGGGGAATGGTGGTGGGTTGTTATTATTTAATTAAAAATGGGAAATCTTAAGCTGATTGACTTAGACCTAGAGCTATCTGCATCACAGTCTTATTGGCTTGAAACCATCTCAATGGTTTCCAAAATTGCCAGAGTAAGGACTGTTCTAAAATAAGCAGAAACTCTTAATTTGCAGTTAGACGATATTTCTTTTTTTTTTTTTTTTCAGTAAAGCTCAGTGAATAATACAAATGAAGTAGAAGACTGCACACATACCAGGACACGCTTTGCCACTGCCCCAGTTGCTTGGATACCAACAGGTGGAACGCAAAAAGGAATCACTTGAATAAATGGGAATACCAGAAAGAAGAACATTGCTAGATAGCAGATAAAGCAGAACACCACCACTGAGATATTTTCTGTGTGTCAGATGACTAGAAAGAAAAATGGGACTCCTAAGTATAACTACTGACTTCTTAACATGCTGGTCTATATTTTTTAATTCTTCACATAATTTTGCATGACAGTGCTATAAAAGTCAAAACATGCAGCTTGTTCAGTATCATTTTCAATATAGTGTCAATACAGAAGTTACGCACAATCATCTCTTGCATGCTGGGTTTTCTATCCCATCCACCAAAGAGGAAAAACACATGCCTCTTCTTTCCTCTGTTGAAACCAAAAAAAATAGCTAAGCACATCTAGCATTTCAAGCATCCTCCAAGCAATTGCTCTAATTATACCTTCACAATTAAGAGTAAATTATCTGCAAAACTCTCCAGAACTGGGTGAACTGGTGAGTTGTATTACCATGAAAGGAAGGAAAGGGAAAAGGGGGAAAATAAGGAAAGGGAAAAGGAAGGAACACATTTTGTTTTAAAACAGTCTCCAAAATGAACACACTCCCGCTAAGTTTTCCCTGCTCTACAACATCAAATGATGGTTTATAATTTCCTGAATGCTGTGGACCTAAGAAGAAACAGCACAATTTTTATAGGACAGGAGGTGTGTTCCTTGCTCTATTTACATTACCACAGACCTTATCCTAAGCAAACAGCAGAGATGCATCAAGATTTTCAAGCCATGGAGATTTCTGGAGATTTTTCACCTCAGGGGAAAAGTTCTGTAAAGGAAGAAGTAGAGATCCTGAAAGTTGTGACAGGTGAATTAGCAGAGTGAGATAAGGCTGCATGTTGGGGCCAACTGCACTATTTCAGCATTTTGGTAAAGGATGAGGAGCCAAAGCTTTTAGACTTGTTTTTCAGAACAAAATACGACATTCATAATTAGGAGCAATGCACATCATATTGCTGAAGCAAATTAAACATTATTTTTATGTGAGTCAGCTGCGATCTCCACCTCATATGAGGTCCTGTGGTCCCTCAGAGGAGCTGTAGTTTTAGGTATCTCATGGCTCAATTCTCTTATATTTGTGTGGATACCAAAAATTGCATTGCTTTTGTATAATGCTGGTGTACTGTGAGCATGTCAGAAAAAACTCAGAATAATGCTATAAAATAGTAGGCTCAGATTAATACTATATCAAGGGATGTAGAAGTAATGCTGAACTAAAACTAAACTTTTTGTTTATGCTCCCTCTAGGAGAAATGCCATTACAACTTCCATGACTAAAAAAATTTTGATGTAACTGTTACATTCATTTTTTCTTTTTTTTTTTTTTTTTTTGCAAAGTGAAATACAAGACATTTTCTGGGCCATGAATGTAACATGAGATGACAATGTAAAAAAATCAAAGAGGAAAATAACTCTATGTAACAAAATCCTCAGAAATATGTAACATGGAATAAATAGTTTTGTTGTTTTGTTTCTTCTCTATAAATAAGAAGCTGTGATGATTATGCCACAAAAATTGGCATTGGACTTGAGCAGGTGGAATGCCTGAAACTGCTTTTAATCCTAATAAATAATAATTTTAAAAAATTGAATTTCACAATGGTGTCTAAAAAGGAAAAGATTTCTTTTTAAAAATTGTTTCCCTACTCTAGTTTTTTGCTATCCATTAGAAATAATGCTTCAGCAATAAAATTGCCAACCTTATGCTGACAGTAAGCTACCCCTTTTTCAAGATGTTAACTGGTATCAAAATGCAACAGTGTACATTTCAGCTTCTGAATAAGTAGCATTCAGAGTAAACCACTCACAATAATTTCATTGACTAAGATGTGCCTTAAGTTAGATACCAAGTAAAATTCAAGAAGCCACCTGGGACCAGCTGGTGGATACTCTGAACAAGATGGGAAAGGGTCAGGATGGGGTCAGTCAGTGCCAGATAAAAGCAACAGGTCAGTCATTCCCCTGTCAAGCGTTCTAGCCCCTCAGGAGCTTTTATTCAGAAAAAACCCAAACTGTTTCCTTGCTGCAGAAGAGGCCCTTCAAGGAAGCTCAGTTCAGTGGCCTTCAAGTGCACTGTAAAGCTTCTGTAGGTTTCAGGCCATGGGATTAATGACAAATCCAGCAAAGCATATGACTAACTTTAAGCTTGTATGTAATCTCAGTTAAGTCAGTTAGTCTTCCTATGTGCTCAAAGGTAAGCAGATCCTGAAGTACTTTGCTGGTCTGGTGTAATTATCCCTATTGATGTGTAGACACAGTAACTGCTAACCCATACATTGAGGAAACCTGACTTCTGCCTCCAGCTCAGAAATGCATCATTCTGGGATGTCTAATATATATCTCACCAATTCTACTCTAAGCCAATGAACCCAATGAAGGGCTGAGGAAAGATTAAATAAGGAATAAATAAGGAATGTTCCTTTCTCATTTTGTACAATATATAATAGAGATGTTGGAAATACAGCTGGATTGTTTAACAGGTAAGTAATATTCACCTTTGGTGTCTCTCTATAAAAAGCAAAACAAAACAAATTTTCAGTTATGATTGTTAATTCATTTCTGTGCAGAGCTATTGTTTGGGTCACCCACGTTACATTAACGCAGTTCCTGTATGTAGTACAACCATATTAACATTTAACTCAGAAGCAGCTTAACCTAGGTGTATCACTGGTGAAGCTGCGAGATCCTTACATCCAGCTTGTGAGTGTTGGTATGCTATGCCTAGAGATAGTAAAATAACTCATGAATGCCACAACTAAACCATTTCAAAATCCCCAGGAACATCTCTGTGGGCAGGTTATGGTCTGCTAAAACTATATTTAGCACTCAAAGGCCCTCTGTTTTGTTTCTGCTAGTAAATTACCAGGGATCCCACCTAGGCTGTCCACACTTGAGTCTGCCTAGACCTAGAACAGCCAGAGCTTCTTTTGTTGGCCTGAAGGATGAACCTGATCTGCAGTGGAAATACCATTTCTCTATAGTATATTGCAGGTTATAGAAGACGTTGCCTGAAAATTGTGCAAGATCTTCAGAGCAAATAATGTAAATCTGTCATGTAAATATGTATTTATGGGGTTTTTAGAGCTTGGATCACTGCCATACAAACGGCTCCCTATCATCTGAATATATATTTAAGGACTTCAAAAAATATGAAGCTTTGACCTGGGCTGTTGGCATATATCTCATCACTGCTCCAGCTGCTGTGCAGGCATAGGATGGAGTTACTGCATTTTCCTGTTCTGTGGGCCCATGTGTAACCAAGCCAAGCCTTACAAATGATGCAGCATTATATACAGGGCAAGGCTCCTTCTTGATATGGAACAGTGTTTTTTCAGCAGAAAGGGCTACTGCATCTCCTGGAAAATGCTAGCTTTGGACTGACAGAGTTTGCCTGCTAGAGAAAATGAGCTCTTCCTTGGCACCAGTGCACTTCGGGGGGACCTGGCACAACATTGTGACTTGACACACCAATATTTCGTTCCTGGGTCTCACTTACTGTGCAACTTTGAGTTAAAATTATCTTGCTGCAAGTCCAACAGGGAAACAAATGTGCTTTTCTGTTTTCACCTACATCTGCTAGTGTTAACAGCAAAGGGAAAGATATCTTGTTGCTGCAGTATTGTCATGGTTTAACCCCAGCCGGCAACTAAGCACCACACAGCTGCTCGCTCACTACCCCCAGCGGGATCAGGGACAGAATTGGAAGTGTAAAAGGGAGAAAACTCGTGGGTTGAAATAAAGACAGTTTAATAGGGAAAGCAAAAGCTGCACATGCAAGCAAAGCAAAACAAGGAATTCATTCCCATGGGCAGGCAGGTGTTCAGCCATCTCCAGCAAAGAAAGGCTTCATCATAATGGTTACTTGGGAAGATAAACACCACAACTCCAAATGTCCCCCCCTTCCTTCTTCTTCCCCCAGCTCTATATGCTGAGCATGACATCATATGGTATGGAATAGCCCTTTGGCCAGTTGGGGTCAGCTGTCCCAGCTGCGTCCCCTCCCACCTTCTTGTGCCCCCCAGCCTGCTCGCTGGTGGGGTGGGGTGAGAGGCAGAAAAGGCCTTGACTCTGTGAAAGTACTGCTCAGTAGTAAGGAAAACATCCCTGTGTTATCAACACTGTTTCCAGCACAAATCCAAAATATAGCCACACACTAGCTACTATGAAGAAAATTAACTCTAGCCTAGCCAAAACCAACGCAACTGTTTTCCTTCCACCAATTGTAAAAGCCAACTGGAGTCACAAGGATTTTCCCACCTCTAGAAGATTTTAACTAAGATTTGGACTTCTTGGTGAGATTCTCTCCTACCCTGTGGAATGCTCTCTGCATTGTGTTAGAGAGCGGACTACACGATTACAGGTAAAACCATATGCTCTAGTCTGATTTTTCAAATGGGGAGGGCAAACTCCCTCTTCCCATATTTATTTTCAATAAAAAAAAATTAAAGCAGTAGCACTATACCTTAGCAACAGGGTCCATCACAGAGCAGGATGGTATATTCAGTTCTATTTCCATGACTTAAACTTGTTTTCAAATATAGACCAAATTCTTAGAGCTGAGTTCATCCTGAGATATCTGCTTTCATGCACTGTGTGCTGGTATCTCAGAATTATCTGCTTTTTGCAGATATCCCAACCTGCTAATTAATAACATGAATTCACAATGGGAGTTCTCTAGCTGAAATCACAGCTAGAAATAGATAAGAAAATAGTATATATTTTTGATTTTAAACTTTCTCTTTTCGATAAACTGCATGCGGTGGTTCTGTTATGTCATATACTATCTGTCATGGGTTGTGACATAATGAAACATGACATGATGTAACCATTAAGATGACCCAACACAGCATAACCAAATGCAAAATGATTCATTCTGATTAAACATGTCATAATTTTCTTATTATTTTTCTTAAGTCATACACTCCACCTTACTGTTAACTGGTCAATTCTATTCAGTCACCAGGTACAGGACTGCAGGAAATAGAGTTGTCTATGCAGTATCAGTAGCAACACAACATAAAGATAAGCAGGAACATAAACGTCATGTTGAAGTGATGCTAAGTCTGCTTCTAAACTAAGGCCCCAATTCTGTGTTGGGAACTATGCGGGCATGATCTGGAGAACAGAAAACCTGATGTTAAAAGGTTTTAAACATGATGAGGGCATAAGATGTGCTTGCATTTTTCTGTGTACACATTTTTTATACCAGCTGGAACTGTGCAGCAACTGCATTCTGAAAAAAAGCTCTGAAGGAAGACTATTAGGAAGACAGCATGAAGTGAAGAAAGTTAAGGCTGTGAATCTTTATAAGTCTGTCGTCGTCTAACATACTAAAGTGCTCATTATCAATATAATGTATCAGCTCTGTACTCTGATGTTTGTAAAGGTCAGTTATCCTGTATAACAGACCACAATGTGAGCATTCTCCAATTAATTGTAAAAGCTGGTATTATAAGTCTACCTTCTACACCCTGTCATGACTAACAGGTGACATGAGTAAATGACAGACTGTACAGACATCTCTTAGTCATATTAATACTCAGGCACAGTAGCAAGGGTTAAGGACAGAATGTCAGGTTTAACTTCCCCTCATTACCATTCAGAAAACTATCATTTAATATTAAGGTAATTGTAACACAAGGATATGAGTCATGCCCTTGTGTTACAATTACCTTTAATATTAAATAATAGTTTTTGTAATAGTAATTTCCTTTGGGGATGTTTCATTCTACATTAGGCAGTTCTGACTGATGTCTGTCTTTGCAGATATCGCTATCAGCCACCAAAAGCTCTTCAACGAGTATGTGTCCATAATCTACAGGAATTCCAGATCATGAATGTTGTTCCATTGAAGTCATTGTCCTTTCTACTAGATGTTTCTAATCTATTAACAATTTGACCATTTGATTGTTGCCATAACTGTGATTTACCTTTTGAAATCTACACAGAAGTGTGCACCTCTTGCTCTTCTGTGCTAGGACTTCATCCACATCCCGAGCTGCCTGGTTATGCTATAACACATGGTATATACATGAAGTGGGCAATCTAGAGGAGGTATAGGGTTTAACTTCTTGTTACCGTGGTGTTTTAGTAGTAGGTTCTAAGAAATGGACAAAAGTATTGAAAAGAGTTTGAATTAGACTTTTAAAAAGTATTTCCTGTGTAGGACTGTGTTTGTGTAAGCTCAGAAATAACAGGAGCTCCAGTAAACCTAGCTTGTGCCTGTACTATGAGTGGAGTTCCTCTGTCAATGATTACAACCATACAAAGCTGTGCATGGTATAAAAAGTCATTTTCAGAAAGGCATCATTTAAAAGAGAAAAGGACAGACACTAAAAGCTACAAGATCCTACTGTTGATCAATTATGAGAGGAAAAGTATTCTCAGTACGGTCTCAATATCCTCTCTGAGGCTGTAAGAACACTATGGAAATATTTTCATTTAAATGTAGCCTTCTGCACTCAGAATGGTAGGATGAAGGCATAAGCCTCTTCGGGAAGAGTTTGGTTGTCCCGCTCTAAGGAAAGTAAGAAGGGCACTAAGTCCTGCTGTTGCGTAGGAGCTCTTTTGCCAGTGGCAGGGAACAACACGAGTACTGCAGTAACGGCCTGGGGAAGAACTTGTACCATACTGTCCATGGTAATTTTGCAAGATCAACGGAGGAAAAGTGCCAGGAGTAGGTTTGAGGCCAGCTGGTTCCACAAACCACTTGTTGTTACCCCAAATTGACAAAAAGCGGGCAAAAAGGTGGGGGCTACTGCCATCCTTCCTGGTCCTCACAACACTATCAAATGAATATTGCGGAAAGGGACAACATTGAACTCCCTGGTACCCACAGGCCAACTCAGATTGTTCTGAGGTGGAACTAAAATCTAATGCTAAGTGCCTGTAAAATTTCTGAAAACATCTTAACTTCTTGCAGATTTCCTTTTCTGATTAGTATCTGGGACTGAATGTCAAGCTTTCACTGCTTTCACCAGCAGAAGATATATATAGCAGGTATAAATTCTGGAGAAATTGAGTCTCATAAAGGAAATTCTATTTGAAATGACCATAACTTTAGTGTAGAAGTAGTTTAAAGAGCTCTGCATTTTTATCTTCAATATTGTTTGCCCTTGTCAGTGACAGCTCACCCAACAGTTACTATTCTTTTCTCTCTTTCAAAAGTTTGGAGCATGGTTAAGGGCTAGGTGAGACCATGCTCTCAGTGTGGTTATTACTTAAAAACCCCATTGGATTCTACACAAAGCAAGCAAGCTCTATGCAACCTCTGTACTACATTTGAATAACACAGGTAATGAAAAATTGGTGCTTCAGATCATTAGTCAGGTAATTATGATTTTTGTTTGTTTGGGCTTAATTAAAATTAGTCTCAGAAAGCGTCCATTACAAGAAGAGGTCGTCACTGAACAACTGATACACAACAGTCCTCAGCTAGTAAATAAAGGACGTCAGTTCTTATCCACAGCCTAAAAAGAACCCTCCCTAACTGTTCAACACTTTTTCATTTACAGATTTCAAATCACAAGTGAAAGGAGGGCAGTATCACTCTCTCATTTAACCAAAATCATCTAGGTCAGGGGAAAAGAAGGAATAGAAACTCTGTTCTGTGATTCATCCCTAGCCATCATCTACCTTAGATATGTCACAAAGCCACTTATTGGTATTTTAATAGCAACATATATTTGCATACTTAAGGGCAAATCCTTTGTGCAGTTCTGCACAGCTTCACCGAAGACAAGAGTTTTGTACCCACTTAGACCTGGCCCATATTTTTTTTTCAGATGCAAACTATTGCATTTAGACAAATATGTTTTCCTCATGTGCCATCCTGTATGTGTGTGTGGCAGAGAAGCTGTAAGACAGCAAACACGTTCGTCTCTAATCTGATGAATGCTTCACCACATGCTAGGATGTGTGTTTCAAGGTATATTGTCTGAGAGATCAGTTCTCAGAAATCGTGGTATGGCGGTTTGCAAGGAGGCAGATGTAGAAATGTTTACATGTTGTGACTAAAAGCTGATTGGCCCAAGTACATGAAATTATACAAATCTAAAATTGAGACTAGCATAGGCTTAATGATGCAAATTTCCATACATCAGTTTTATAATCCTCACCGATTTCCAGGAAACAATGTAACATAACAAAATTAGGGGGAAACAAAGGGTTTCTCAGTTTATTAGGTACATGATCCAAATCCTCTGAAATTCAGAGACAGCCTTTGCATAGAGAATAATGGACTTTGGAGTGGGCTCTGTGCTATAGAGTTATTCCTGGCTGTAGAAGCAAAAATGCCCCCAGCCACAGACATGTATTTTGTATGCAAAAATATGATTCCTTGTTTAGAACTCTATACATTATTCTCATAGGTAAAAGTTAAATAAAGCACCTATCTGCTACTATTGTTTTTCTTATTAAGCAGAAAGGGATGAATTCCATATTCAATTCAAAAATAAATTTTGGAGAAAAGGAAAAGGGTGGGGGTAGGTGAATAAATATATGTAAAATCACAACATGATACTAATGTTCAATTACAAAAACTTTACAGAAGTCTATTTATTTATTTATTTATTCTAATTCTAAATCCCTACCACTACACAACAATGTCACATTTTAATGTAATATCATGTCCAATGCATATTCATGAAATAAAAATCTTGGCAGTGGCACAAGAAAAGTGGGATGAAGTGTGTTTGGCGGAGTGCGTCACGTTTCCAGACCAGCGGATTTTTTGATTAAAGTCCCTTATCCGTTTTATCATGCATATCCACTCTCTGATTAAAGTGATCTGGAGCTGACACTCACAATGTCAGTATGCACTGAGACCCTTCACACAAAACATGGTTGGAATTTATATGCTTTAAAAAAAAAGGGGAGGGGGAGGAGAAATAGACCAACCAAACCTGCTGCATTAAATTAAGTATATATGTATATATCTATCTACTGAAAAAACACACTTTGACTTGTTTGTTTTAATCTTACATATTTCTTTTTAACATTGCCAGACTACAAATACCACATGTTTTATTTCCATTTCAAAAAGTATCTGTGGTGCGAGTTCTTTATCTCTGTTACGTTGGGCTTTCGATCAAAATGCTTCCACGCTGAGGTGAAAAACATAGATAATGTCTCCCACAGTCACAAATAAATAATGAATTTCTCCAAATTTACACATCATCTACTTTTTTTTTCCCCCACAAACTTTGTTTAATTAATGTACCATATCTTCATACATCTAAACCACAGGTTATCTGTTAAGAAAACTGATTCCATAAGAGCAGAAGTACGTGGATGTTGCAAGGGGAAGTTTACCACAGATCCACAAATCTTTTCTCCAGGTCCCATCCTCTGTAGCCTCCAAATATGTGTAGGTTATATGAGAATTTATTTTCAAGCCTCAGGACATTTAAGAGGATGCAAATTATCTGAGGTACGTGTTATATGCATGAAAATATGGTAGGCATTTTTCTGGCTCTCTGTGAGTGGTTTAATTCCCCTTGAATTTAAAGAGCTTGTGGTCAGACTCTTCACCATGATTGCAGAAGGTGCTTAAGCATAAGCTCAACTTTAAGCATAAGATCAATGAAATTTAAGTACTTTAAGTGTTTGTCTTACCTGTGAGCAAAGGGACTTCAACAGTGCCCTTAACAGAGGTGTTACAAGTGTTCATTCTCTCTAGCAACAAAAGTCTTTTGCATTTCTAAATGAGGGATTCCAATCATGAAATACTTACAAAAAAGCATCCTTGGTTTCAGAGACCTCTGTCCATAGATCTCCCAGGGTCTGCAGTGTTTTTTAAAGCCTACCTATAAACTGAAGAATTCTGGATCTTTTGGTAAGTTTTATCGATTGTTTAGTTTTCAGTAACCTGTTTCCTTGATAGGTTTAGCTTATCCAATACAACTTTGAGTATTTAATAAATAGCTTACATAAAGTCCAAATGTGTCTGAACTTTCCTCTGGACTACATTTTTATTTTACTTTTATAAAACTTTGGGGCTTTTTAACTAGGAAAAAATTTTTACTGAGAAAAACCACTGGAGCAGTGGCATGTGTAAGGGCCAGTCTTGTCCCTCTTCTCACATCCTGCTGACATGTGTGTCTTAATGCCAAAGTTCAATCAATGTGCTATTCCAATCCAGAGCTTTTTCTGAGCAGTTAATGCCAGTCACGCTGAACTCTTGCTATATTGCAACTTTGACAGACATTGAGTTAGAATTAGTGAAGGACTGTCAAATTAATTTCACTTGTGAATTAAGCCTCTCCCTTCCACATAAACTTTAGCGTAACAAATACAGTGAGAGTCTAGGGGAAAACACATTCATTTCTTTTACCTGTTAAGGCAGTGGTTTGAAGATAAACAGACTTTCTGCATATAACAGTCCCCCTCAAAAAAAAGAGAAGGGAGGGTCTTTCTGCACTTATTCTTTTTGTTGATCAATATTCCATCCTCTCCACATCACAATTCCATAAAGAGAAGCGTCAGAACTTGAGCATTAAAAAGAAAACAAGCGGAAATTTTAGGAAAAGCCTCCTGGAAAAACATTACCAGGAATAAAGTGTGTTTTCACCAGCATGGACATAAACTCAAACTGCTGGGAAGTTTCACAGTGAATAGCCCAGAAGCAGAGTTTCCACGCGTCAGTGATGCATACAGTCACAGTGGCAACTGAAATCAAGTAACCACACATTGGTTAAACTGGGGCACAATTTAAACACAATGATGACCTATGCAAAAGTGATACTACAATGAAGCAGCTCAGCTACTAAATACCACTGCACTAAGGAGCTGCAGCTATCTTATAACACAGGGTGTACAAATGGGTACCTCATCTTGACTCATAAACTGCATCATACATTATTTGCCTCTTCTGCCATTAGGGATAACCTAGGAAATACATAACGACTTCAAACAACTGCCACAACTGTAAACAAATGCCATGCTTTTGTACCTCTGCTATCCATAATTAAAATCCTAGAGAAATAATAGTTAACACTTGATTAGGCATGACGTAATGACAAAAAAAAAACTCAAACCAAAACAAAAAAAAACCCACATCTTTTAGTGGTCTGAAGTCTGATTTTGGGCATCTAAAAAGTTTCCAACTCTGAAATGATATTCTACATTGTCAGATCAACTGCTTTGAAAAGGATAAGTTATGGAAGATGTAGAAGGGCAGCATTCAAAAGACCAAAGCAAGTTTATATCACTGAGCACTGCTCTGAGTATTTACCTGAGATTTAAACATTTCCCAAGTCTTTTTCTGGCTCTGGGTAAAGAGATGCATTTCATGCCAGCAGGGAACTGTGCATTCACTTGCCAAACTGGCACTTTGTGTTCAGTAGGTCAGTTTTAAAGCCAAATTACTGAGCATCTTTGCCCTCACTTCACATACAACTGTATAAATTAGCTCAAAATGTTTGTTGCCCCCATGTTCATGGACTGACTTATGCCCCACACTGATGACATTTATCTGGGCATTGCTGAGTGGATACAAAAGGTATCCCTAAGTTTAACATCCTATTTTGAGCCAGTCACCCTGAGTTCTGCTGGTGGCCAGTGGAAAGCAGTGAGCACTTCAAAGGACTGAGTTCATCTAGCCCTGAGCTGACAGGTCACATGAAATCTTCTCCCAAAGTTTTTCTTACTTATTATAAAAGGAGGACTAGTTCAGGGGAGTAGCATAGCTGTAACAAAAAGAAAAACAAACTAATACAAAAAGCCACATCACACTATGCTGTAAATGCCAAAGGTGAATGAAATGAATCTATGAATCCTTACCAAATGTCTTACCACACACAGCACAACTAGTGCAACTTAACTTTTTCTCTAAGTACATGTGCACTCATTTCCTCCCCTTTTCATCATTCACATATTTACACACTATTGTTAGTGGCACAAGAGCCATCTCAGAAGGGAGGGTAAGTAAAACTATCACATATATAGCCCAGGCCCCAACTACACTGAGAGGCAGTTGCAAAATCCTTCACTGGGTTTTTATTGTCTCAATATCAAGCACGGGCTGGAAATAAAGAGCTGTATTTGCACATGGTGCCCAGCTGAGCACCATTTGTCCCATGTGAGGACACTGGAGATTTGGATGGATGAAACCAAAGATATAGCTACAGTATTGAGAATTTGTATAGATTACAGAAGCCCTGGCATATATGAAGTGCACATCTTTTCAAGTAGCTGTTTACAGTTTGCTAGTCAATTATTACACCTAAACAAAATTTGTAGATGTGTCCAGGTAACAAATGTATCTGAGGATTTGGGATTCTGTTCACAGACCCCAACATAAAAAGGCAAAGAAAAATGCAAAAAAAGAAAGAGTAAAACAATTACGTGGCATGGATTAACCATTCAACTCCAATTGTTATTATTACCAATGACCATTATTAATCTACATGCTTTCTAATTTGCACCCAAAATGGCTGCCTTTCAACCACTTCTGATCCAAGACTGAGCAGAAGCAATGCTGTAGCAAGATCTCGTATCACTTAATGTCTCATATTACAACTTCCTTACATTTAGCAGCTATACAGCAATAGTCAGTAGTACAAGAGGCATTATGAATAATGAATAACTTACTACATTATAATTGCCAAAGTAAATGAATAAAGCACAATCTCTGTTCCAGTGTCCTTGCTTTTAAAGAGTGTGTTCTCTCACTAGAGGGAGAAATGCAGACAAACGTTTGCAAAAGATGCGACAGCAGGAGTATTGGGAAGAAAGAGGGGAACAACAAAAACCATAAATGCATACACAGGTTTAATTATAAAATG
Source organism: Platalea leucorodia (assembly GCF_965183815.1). Classification (NCBI taxonomy): domain Eukaryota; kingdom Metazoa; phylum Chordata; class Aves; order Pelecaniformes; family Threskiornithidae; genus Platalea; species Platalea leucorodia. The sequence continues at coordinate 16,125,121 of NC_138829.1, forward strand.
AGAAGAGCAACAAAATGGTGAGTCCAAATGAGAATCTGATGGGGAAGAAAAGGAAAAAATTCATATACTTTGACACAGGCTAAAGAGTACAAGATGATAAAGGTTTGCAAAGCAATTTACAGTGCCCAGAAAAGGGAAACTGTGGCCAGAAGACCTCCCTGCAGCTGCATTTGGGCAAGTGGATATTCTCTGATGGAAGTGCTATTCTGAGACCTTCCCATTAAAAGACTGGAGACCACCGCAAGCCCATCTCCAAATACTTCTCAGGTTACCGTTAAGGTAGAACAATGGTTCAGACCACTTAATAAAATGGTTTTAGGTATAAACAGTAAAATCTTCCACTTTGTTTCTAGGTAAAATTCAGAAATAGTGAAACTTGCCATTGGGCTGAAATCGCCTCCGTTTGCACTCTCCACAGGCAGAAGGCCACTTTCGCTTACAACATCTAATGGCAGGGGCTGGAGATAGGGGTCTTAAATCAACATCATAATCCTCTGAATGGAGCATGTTCTGCAGCTGTGAACCACTTGTGACAAGCAGAGGTGGCCCCTCTCCCTAATTAATTTGTCCATGCTGTTCTTTCTTAATTCAGTCAGTATCTAGACAGGAAGGGAAGGGTGCAGACTGAAGAGGAGAGCCGGGCCTGCTGATACCTACTGCAGCACTGATTAAAAGGAGGAAATAAGAAAGACAGGAGCAACCACAGTGCTGTGTAGGACCTCAACAGTTACTGCCACTCACAGCCCCAGAGCGCTCCCTTGCCAGGAGCTGCTGCTCTCAGTGGATTTCCGAAGCTGCTTGCCCATACCTTGAGCCAGGCGTGCTGCACCACTCATTCAGGAGTGAAGCAGCCTCTTTGTAATACCTGGGGCCACGTCTGCCCTGCAGAAGCACACATCACAGTGGAAAACCGCAACCTTTAGAAGAAATTTTTAACTTCCATAACTCCTTTAGGCCTTGAGATCCCAATTGATTTGCTGGATCTCAGAGTATATTTTTTTTGCTTCTATGAAGGACAAAATGTAAATGCAACCGGGACTGGAGCGCAAGCCGATGTGCTTGTGGAAGAGCAGAGAGGATTGATTGTGCTTTAACTATGGTCCATCTCTCTCTCTGCCTCTCAGGTTTTTAATGCAGTTGTTGCTCCACATATTAAAAATTACAACAGAAATACAGAACATTGCCCATGAGCAGGGCTACTTAACCCCCATCAAAACAATATTCTGTACACTACACAGTCTGCGTAATAGATACATGTTATGAATATAAATAAAACACACCGTTTCCAATTTATGGGATTTAGGGTTGGGGCTTTTTAACTTAACTCCCATGGTTTCCTTTTGAAACTCCTGCATATATTTTCTATTTCTGAGGGGGGTTATAAATCCTGTTTTAATGTTTTGCTGTTTATGCAAATTTCCAAATATAAAGGCATATGGTGGCAAAGTGGCACTAACTATCTGCTTTTCAGCACACATTCCTCTGCTATTACAAGAAAAGAAGGCCTGATGGAAAAGGAGAAAAAAAAAAAAAAAGGAAAAGAAGCAGTGTACAAACTGACACTCTGCATTAGCATAGCATTGGTTCAGATTTCTTAGCTTTATTCTTGAACTCTCATTCGCTAATAGCTCTACTGGCTCCTGCAGGGCAACTGTGGATGCTCTTTCATGTCATAAGGTAGAGTGGGTGCTCAAGTTTGTAATTATCGTTTTAAACTAGCAGAGAAAAGGAGAAAAATAAAGAAGAACTTTTTTGAGTCAGAGGTTCCCCCTCACACTGGCAGCCTCACTGCGTGGGTTTCATGTATCCAGTTTGCATTTTGCCTGGTAACGTAGAAGGCACATCATGCTATTCTAAAACAGCAGGATTATTTTCTCCATTCTAATTGATGAACAGCTGTGCTGTAATAGACTACAAAGCACAGCATCACTGATCTCTCCTCAGGCCACCCTAGGAACTGAACACTCCACAGGGAACCAGAAAAGAATGAAAGCTAAAAAAAAAAAAAAAAAAAAAAAAAAAGAAAGAAAGAAAAGAAGAAAAGAGAAAAAAGAAAATAAAGAAGAGACACCAAACATTTCAAAACATCTTCCTCTGGATTACTATTATTATTTGGCATCCCATTTAGCAATAATTAACTCCAATTTTCCCCACAGTAGCTCTGGTGTATGACATGACCCTAAACCAGCCATACTTTATAAATGCTAAATATCAGCATTTTTGAAAATGAAATGTTGGAGTTCATAATTGTTTGTCACCGCGCATCAGTGTTCACAACATTCAAGTCACTTCCGGGATCACATGTTCCCTAGAATTGTTCTTTGTCCCAAAAGGCCCACATTAGCCGTTCATTAATCTGCTGGAATTCATTTTCTTTCCCTTCATTCTATTTTATCAAAGTTATTATTATTATTACATGCCTCACTATGGAATTGCAGCTCACGTCAATTTTTGCCTTGTCTATTTTGCCATGCTACCACAGTATACTAAAATAAACTGATCTGAAACCTTATCCAACTGAGGCCGGAGTCTGATTTGGATTTCCAGTCAAAGGTTAAATGAGGGTGAGAGTCAGGTTCAGGCTCACTGCAACTGCATCTTGCAGTGCCTTCTTGGAAAATTTTGATCCCAAAGGTTGGAAGCCTCCAGGATCACTGGAAATACTTGTGGTTTTTTGGATGGGTGGAGACTTCATAAACTCAGCAGTGTTCCTCAACTTTCCATTTTCTTGTGCTTCTAGAAATGGCTGCTCCACTTGCCTTCACAGTGAAATAGGAGAGAGTGTCCTTTATCTTTTGGAGACAATCTAGAAGCAAGAAGGAAGAATCAACCTGATGTCTAAAAGTCAGATATGCTTCCCTTCCTTTCCCTCACCAGATTCAGTGGGGGAAGGTAAGACTCATAATCCTTATTTTAGCCCTTTCTGCCTTTACTGTGTTTTCTGTGGGCATGAAAGTGTAAGGAATAGTTAAATGATGCTTCTTGTTGTATCAGTGAACCAGTTCCAAAAGCACAGACTCAATTCAATCAAAATTAGTGACAAGAAAGCAATCTTCCCATTCTGCTCAGCAACGGAAAGGTTTTGTTCTTCTTATTTTGTGTTATTGGAAGTGATTTGCTGCATCTTTCCTATAGGTAAGCTGTGTGCTTATGTGTTCTTTTGTCTAGATAAGTGTTATTCTGTAAAATGAACACAATAAGACTTCTGTTTACCTTAATGCTATTTAAAAAAAATCTCACAGATATAAGAAATCAATAACCATCCACAACAATTTACCAAGGATTCAGTCTGGATAGAAAAATTCAAATTGTATTGATTTTTTTACAGGGAAAAAAAGCCAGCTGACAATAAGCTTCAACTAACAAAATGCTATGGGTGCACAACTGGAAGAGACTCAGAAAGCTACTTATTTAAAAACTGAGCTGCCAATTAAGACAGGTAAGGCAGGTTTGAATACAAAATCAGGCCCTGGACACTGGCACATTACTTAGTTTCCATGCCTCAGTTTCACCATTACTAATAAGAAGGTGATAATGTTTATTTTGTGAGGACAGCAAAACTGTGAAGAATTTTAAAATTGCATCCCAGAGAGAAATTTCATTTAGTGTAGCATACAACCACCCATAAGCTCTCATGGTCAGAAACAACGTGTAATAAATATGCTCACCAGGACAAACAGGATGTCACGCTCATTTGGGGTGTAATTTAAGGTGTTGATCTTAACTCACCAAGGCCTTTAACGACGGGACTATTCGAAAAGCCACCCTTCTTCTCACTTTTTTAACTGCTAAGGTCTGCTAAGGGGCACAAGGTAAAAGCCCCCAGACTTAAAGTTCAGTTGTCTGCCAAATGAGAATCACCAGTGAAGAGATTGCCCGCAGCTCCACTTGTCTGAATGGCCTCGGGCCTCCAAGCAGGCTAAAACATGCATTAAGTTTTTATAAGATCATGAGTTATAATGGATTGAAGGTTTGGGGTTGGGGTTTTTTTTTTGTTTTGGTTTGGGTTTTTTTTTTTGTTTTGGTTTTGGGTTTTTTTAATGGCAGCTTGCAAATTTGGTGGAGATTATTAGCAGACATGTGGTCAACTTGTTAATTATTTTTATTTGCGTTGTTAATTTTAAGTGATTTGTTCTTGCTCACAGTGTAGTGTGATAAGCATATTTTAAAAATAATTTGAGAAGAGTAAATAATAAAATGTGTGTCATATGAAAGCACAGCAAAGCACAAGATATTTCCCACATTTACTCTTTCAGTTTTCTCTTCAGCTTCATTTCTATTTATTCAGCCCATTTCTCATTCCAACTACATGAGGAGTTCAAAATAAACTCTGGACACACCTTACTGGGCCACATCATCTTTCCTTTTCAGCAAACACACAAAGGAGCCTTTGAAGGCCTGATAGCCCCTACAAAATTTTCGTATTGCCTGATCAAGTATGCAATGCCTGGAGCAAAGAGGTTTGGTGGAGGATGGTAATGCAGGAACCAGTTTCATGGGAAAATTTCCACACCAGTTATGTCAAGTGGTGGTAGTGGGCTGGGGTGGACTTGATGGCTAGAGAAAAGAGCGCGCTCATCCAGGAAGCATCAGCAAAAGGACCACAATAATATGGTCAAGTGACAGCAGCTGGCTGTCAAAAAGCAGAAATGACAACCCAAGAAGATCTGGGTGAAATATAGGAGTGGACTAATCTTGACCTCCTAGCAAGACTGTTATTTAAGCCAGCTGAGGGGCATCAATGGGCTGGATCAGAATAGGAGATTGTGGTCCAGAGCAAATCTGGTCAGATTTTGCCTTTCGCTATTCTGTCATCATCTGTAGAAGAAGCATTCCTGAGCACTTGCTAGAAATTGTAAGCCAAGGAGAGATTCGTACACACTCTTCATTACAGCAGTTTGATCAAATTTGTGAATGAGGTAGCAAAATCAGGTTTGTTCTGTTTTGTAGGTTTCCAGTAAGGGCTTCAGGGGACTCCAACCTGCCAGCCCACAGCTAGTAAACACAGACTGTGGCATCTGCCAGGCCACACATAGATTTGGTGGTTTCTCTTAATTTAATTTTAAAATTTAATTAGATATGGTTTACTCCCAAATACAAAGAAGCCATTTTTCAAGTTCCCCAAACCTCCCACATGTCTTGGCTGAATAGGGAAGGATGACAGCGTTGAAGACAAACACTTGCTTTTAAATTTCTAAAGTCAGAAGCCAAAACAAAGTTTTGAACACAGACAATTCACCTGATTTATTTTCAAAGGGACCCCTGAGGTAGGAGTCATGTCCACAGGTCTATTGATAATCGGATCTTTTTTTATGGGTTCATGCTACTGTGTTTTGCTGGGGTCAGAACGAAAAAAAGTAGGTTTCTTTAAAATAGCCTGTCTATAACTCCACATTTCTACTAAAATTCTGAATAAAACACATACACTTCCTTCAAAAAGCCCTGCACATGAGAGAAAAAGGAAAAGGGAGAGGTTTCTCAGAGAAGTGAGCTGACTCATGTCCTTGTAGTTATGTCCAATATTTTGACAGTGGTGTAGTAATTAACCTTGCAAGAATACTGCACTCTACTCGGTATCACTGCATTTCTGCTGTGACCACTATGAAGTGCTTTTTTGTGAAAGGAAAGAATGAATCTAAGTGGGAAAATTACTGGAATGAGAGAGAAGCTCTAATGGCAACCTTGGCATCCTGCAATTTCACACATTAAAATATATTTAAAAAAAAAAAAAAAAAAACTACTACAGCACTTGTTGTATAAGGCTAAGCTTTCTACTCTTCAAACTATTAATAAGGGCTTCCCATTGAGAAGACAAATACATGCTTGATGCATTTTTAATCCTGTGCCAATACATTTGACTAAAGCTGTTTGCTGTTTCAATGACAGGATTTAACTTGCCCTTCTGTATTCAACATTTCTGATTATTAATGACATTTAGAAAACACAGACAGAGGCTGTAAAAGTTATATTCTGGTCAGTGTTTTAAAAACTAAAAAGATTAACAATTAAAGGGCCAAATCCTCATTAAATTTAATCATTTAATAAAACAAATTTTAATCATTTAGTGAGTGCAATGGAATCACTACCATAGCAAGGAAAAGTATCATCTTGTCCACTGTTAGAGATCCTTGATGCCAACTGAAGGCAAAAAATTGCAGCCTTCTCAAATCACACATAAATGCTATATAGATAGTCTGTATATGTACAAGTCCAGTAGCCTTTTTAAGAAAGTATATTTCAAGACCCCTCTTGGTCAGAAAGCATTCTTGTCTGTAGTTTCTACTGTAAATACATCCCACGCTTAAATGAAATCAGAAATGAGTCAGAGGCCATTGCTGAAATGTAAACTACTTTTTTCTTTCTGAAGGTCTCTAAAGTTCCAAGCAGTTTCTCTCCTAAATTTGCCAGGAACGTTTCTTTGAAGAAAAATAAAATGGCATTGGTATCAGTAATGAGAAGACCAATATAGGGATCATATTGAGTTAATTTTTTACTGCAAGAAATGGAAAAAGAACTCCCCTTTCCCACAGACTGATTATTATTTTGTTATTTAAGTGATAACGTAAACCTAAGGTTAAAATGAAATTACACATACTGATGATCTCCTAGTGACCTCCATTGTGCTATTCCATTACAGCATATAGTAATAATACGCTAACAAAATGCACACACTTATGCTACTGTCAGGCACCAATGCAAATCAAACAGCACAGGAGGCACATTACTTTTGTTTTAACCATTAAAGGCTCTAAGAAACACAATATGACAGCCAGAAGAAAGCCGGCTTGGATTTTCTAAAGGTACCCAGGAGTGGCACTGATTTGTGTTTTCTTTGGTATCCTTTTTAAAAGGCCTTTAGCTGTGCCAATATAATACATTCAAATCCTGACCTTTCTCAACACAATGAAGATACTCCGTATATCTTACCGTATAACACAGGGAATCAATACTGTATTTTACTAAATGCGAGTTAATTTTACCTAGGGAAGGCAATTACTGCTCTTAATACTAGAATTCCTTTTTTTTTTTCCTCCTCCAAGTCAGTGAGTTTCAGGTTTGCCAAACCCTATCACTGTTTAAAAAAGGGTTTGAGAGATTTTAATAGCTAATAATAGGAAGAAACATAAAAGGACAAATCCAATTTAAGTGAAAGGGTTCCTGTGTAAGCATTACTTGTCAGTCTTTGGTCGTACTGTATAGGGACCAGCTACAGAGCAGTGGCAGCAAAGAAATATAAAGTCCAGATTTAATTCTGATACAGAGAAATACAATTTCAAAACCGGACATCTTATCATAGGCATGTCCCATTGGAGAACTCATTTCCCTAGCAAAAGGCTGTCACTGCCATTATGTTGTACAAGGAACCAATTTACTACTACAGCTAAACAGGGTTACTGGTGCTGTTGGAACTTAAGCATTTGAAGTTATCGCTAGAAAAAAAATAGCATTTCAAATGTCAGTGAAATGGGAAGGTATAATTGAAAAGTATCAATCAGAGAAGCAAAAGGGTTTAGAAGGCTAAGACTGCAGTTTTAGTACTGCCTTTTCCCCCCACTTCCTCTTTTTATTTCTTTAAGCTTCTTTCTCTATTTCCTTTTGCCTTTCACATGCAACTTCAGATTTAGTTCTGTAAAATAAAAGATTTTGGCTTGATATTTGTCCTGTGTCAGACATTAAATAAATTTTGATGTTTTTCTTCTACAGTCTAGTGACCATAGTTTCATTACACAAAACTCTCATCTCATCCTGCATCCAAAGCTGCCAGTCTGGAAGATGTCTAAATGAATGAAACAAAGCTGATCTGAATTTTGGTTGGTTTGTTTTTCTGCCCCCCCCCCCCCCCCCCCGCCCCTTCTAAAATAAGTCCCATCTACCCATTCACTTGAACCTCCATTCTTTAATGGAAGCTTTTCCCCCATCCCAGACTGATCTTACAGAGAATTAGAGAGTGAACAAACCTTTAAGCTTTCAAAGCTTGAAAAGTACAGAGAAATGGCCTATAAAGTGAATTAATTTTATTTCAGAATATACTGCTCGTGCCACTACTGCTAACTTCATTATGTCTCCCACACAGAACAGGAGTGGACTTTTTCAAAATGCCTCATGATGACGTGCTCCATTTTGTTGTATTTTATCCTGAATCAATGTGTGGCAATATTAGGAGCATATTTAGCTAATCTCAGAATCAGAAGGCTGGGTTTACGCAATCTGCATCTCATATGCAGAATATCAACCTTTCTTTCGTTACTCTTTCTTTTGCTATGCATAGCAGATCTAGGGCTCCTCAAAAAACAGCTTTCAGTCAAAAAGTAATTAGTAAGACAGAGCTGGTGTATAGTCATGCTAAAATTTGCTCATTTTATGTCTTAAATAGGTTGTCAAATTGCATGTAGTAATTTATCCTTTTAGCCCAACATCACTGCACAGGTCCCAGGGACGTCGGTTGCTCTGAAATACCAGCTCTGTTTACCGGCATTGATACACAGAGTAAATTTATCCGTTGTTGCTACAACTCTGTCAAAGCAAAACTACACAAGAAATTCCAGTTCAGAGCACTGGCCCTTCTTCACATTTTGAACAAGCTTTCACCGGCTAGAAAGAGGTAAAAAGGTGATGTTAGAAAGCTCTACTATAGTAGTGCACTGTATTGTAAGCATATCTATTTACAGAAAAAAGAACTTCTTATCCCCCTGTTTCACAGCAGGGGGATAAGATCTGTGAAAAGACTCAGGCTGGAGATTTGTGGTGATGAGGAACAGCGCCCCTATATATGCGATCCTACGCCTTCCACAAAACAACTCCTATGTTAAGGAAAAACATGTATTCTGCATTTCTAATGGAGTTAGCTTTTTTATTTAAAAAATAAAATCAGAACAGTGTACAGGAATTTTTTTTTTTTTTTTTAAAGGTTGGGGAGTTTCAGAAAATTCATAGTCAGGAATGGAGCAAGTCTGTAGAAATAGAAATTTTCATCTTAGGGGTGTTTAGGATCTGGCTGGAAAGAAGCTGAGAGTTTGACCTGCGGCTAGAAGAAAGGCACTCTGAAGAGAAAGTTGCATGTCTTCTTTAGAGTTTATTTAAACTTCTCTTATTTCAGAATTAATTTTACCTCACACAGAAGATCCTTTATCCACATTAGAGTGCAGATATATTCCTCCTCCACCACCTTTTTGATGAATTTCAAATTCAAATAACTTAACGGCTAACAGCCAGCAATTGTTCTTTATATTAATAGAAATACATGGTCTCTTTTGAAGTTCAGGCAGTAATTCAGTTCTTAAAATTCTTCTGCTGTTTATAAATGATTTGAGCAGGGATGTCATAGCTTTTGATGCATCATTACAACCCATGTTCAGCTACATCCTCTTATTCAACTGGAAGCAACTTTTATATGCTTAGGAATCAAATTAAATGTTGTGCTAACTTGAACCACTGAGTTGTCAATTTAATTTATTTTGGACCATAGGTTCAAGGTATTAATTACATCATGTGTCCACCTCAGAAAATGAGTGAGAATGATTGTGAGAAAACAGCTTTTTGACTTAAAAACATCCAGGGAAATTTTTTTTTGTGCTAGAAAGTATGAGGCTTTAAAGGTAATCTCTAGCTCTTCAACACTCTCCAAATTTCAGTTCATTAAAACAGCTGCAACAAATTTGTAGTGTGGGAAATTTTAGTAGGAAAAAAAAAAACAAAACAGAAATGCAAACATAATTTCAAATAATCAAAAAATATTAGATAGAGGGAAAATACTTTTGCAACGAGGTGCAGTTCTGCAAATCACTTATTGATAGACTACTTCTGACATAAAAGCTCCCTTCCACTACAGATGTAGGTGATGTACCACCATATCCTAGAGTGCCTTGATTCTCCCACTGTAGTAATAAGGTAAGTCAAAGTAACTTAACTGAAATGAGTCACTATTGCTAGAACTGAAGGCGAAGGGTAATTGCTTATTTCATCAGCTAATATTAGGGGAAACTGCAATTTCTACTTGGGCTGAGCATGAAAATTTCTTAACTGTGATTATGTTTCATGAGGATGAAGAGCTACAGGTTGTTCAGACTCTCCTGACCACAACCATTTCAGTTTTGCAGGCAATGAGAGGCAGCTACCCCATGTCGCTGCATCTTACAAACAGGGCTTACAAAGATAAGTCAAAACTTGATTCTGTTTTTCAGAACAGTTTACAAGAAACCCGAAGAATGAAATATGGTCACCAGGAAGATACTAATAAAGACACAAAAATAGAGGGAGATGAATTAGGCTGTTCACTGACAATTTGCAAACAAAAAGAGAAGATAGATAATTTACAAACAGTCATTTTAAACAGTCCATCCAACTCTGAGCTCAGAATAGTGATATTTCTTAAATACAGTGTGAAGCCACTTGGCCTGTGTTTCTCTATGATACCATTGTGGGTGGGGGGCAAGGGGAGATAGGATAGCAATAATACTTAAAGAATGTTTCTTTCACTTTGAAGAAGAGAAAAGGTCTCCAGTAAAGGAATATCTCTTCATCTTATCAGCTCTCTAGCCATTTCTTGTCACCAGATGAATACTGGAGAGTCTACTCCAAAAGACAAAAAAGAAATATGCATGCTTTAAATAAAATAACTCATTAAAAAAACAGAAAAGAGATGTCTAGATTTTTTTTTTCTAGAATAAAAGGAACCAACTAGTTTTTAAATCAAAACTGGAAGAGAGGGAAATTAAGAAAAAAAGCCAGAGGGAAAAACCAACAGGATTAATATTGATGCAGCTATGGCAAAAGCAAACAGACAGGCAGGGACAAGATTGCATCCAACCTCCAAAACACATGTAAAGTTGGAGCTAAAATGTCATATGCATATGCAATTTATATGCAAAAATCTTTTACATAAAGCTACTAACTGCCAAGTCTTCTTTCACAACTTTTCGAAGCTTGCAGTAACTCTGGGATTTTATATTCTCCCTCCGTCACCTTACTGAAGGCATGACTGTCTGTGAAGAACATGGAAACTTTCTTAAGGCCATGGTATTAAATTCTTCCTTACATTGCTGGGCTGGTGGCTCAGCAGGAAGACCTATTTTTTGCTTGTGTTCAAGCAACTTCCCTGGCAGTTATTGCCCGCAACAGACTGTAGGGAAGTTGCCAACATTTAGAAGCTCTGGTGATGTGAGCCAACCTTAGACTAATAATTTTTTTATCTCAATATAAGTGGAAGAATTACATAAAAATAGACAATTTTTAACAGTATGGTATTCTGTTATGAGAGAAGGCTAAATAACACGGGTGCCATATGAACATCTTTCTCCTATCTACAGCACCTAACTTTAGCATAGTCCATATGTCTATTTGTCTGATAGCTGAACTTATTGAAATAACATGAGGTTACAAAAGAGAGTTCTAAAGCTCAGCGCCTCCAAACCTTTCGAGGTGAAACACCTATCAGTCGCAAACATTTTTTTGCATAACCCTCAAAATGAAAACCAATTAGCGAGTACACTGGAATATTACGTGGGAAACCCAAACACATTTTTAAGAGTCCAGAAATCAGGATGAGTACTGTAGTTAGGCATTTACTACTGTCTTGTGCCTCTATCTTGACACATGCAAAGAGCTCCTGCCATCATCTCTTAAGAACCTGCAGGACGACGGCGTAGGCTGGAGAAACAAGCCCCCAGAAAACTCAGCCTACACACGCAAGTGAGTCAGTGGCCAGCACTGGGGATGGCGTATGGAGGAATTGGAAACAATTATCTAGTTTCCAAGTTATTTTAAACTCAGTCAGAGCCGTTTTCTTCAGACAGGAAAGATGGGCAAACCACCAGAAGGAGACAAGCAGAAAATGGTTTTACAAACATTTTGCTTTCACTTCTCATCTCTGTGGCTATTGTACATTGTCAGACTGTTTAGTGAGTGCACATGAGCATTTCCAGAGCAGAGGCTCTGACATCTCTGCTCCCAGCAAACAGTTTAAATGTTGGCTTTAAATTCCTTAACAGATTCCAGGCCATCATCTTTTTTAATTAAATGCAAAAAAACTATGTTAATGCAACGTTAATGTTGAGATTGTCATTGGACAGATGTCAAGAAATTCAAAGTTATGGTTCCCACAGCAACCATAATTTAGCGACCCCCTCCCCCACTTCCACAACCACCCTCCTGAAACATATTGGGCTCAAATTGTACAACAGGCACCAAAGTGAGGGGAAGCGGTGAGAGGCAGAAATTGCGCGCCGGATCTCTTGGAGCCACTGCAGATGGGGTGGACTTTACCTCAGTCCTTCTGGAGGAGAAAGTACTGCTAGTGGCAGCACTGGGACAGAACGGTCCCTGTCTAAAGAGAAGCACAGACTGACAGTGACTACGCTCTTGTGTTGTGGGGGTAAACTGGGAACGGATTTCACGTCCTTCAGCAGCGTATCCAGCAGCGTAACCTGACCTAGCACGAACCAGCTGTACATGTAGTTACAAAAATGACCTCTATAGTCCATGTGTGAGTATTAAGCCAAATGCTGAAAGGAACCAGCTCACACCACAGCACAGCCAGAAATGCAAAAGTATCTCCGTAGCCACCACAGACAACATCACACAACACAACTATCCTTTATTCATCCCAGGATGTACTACACTTCATCACTATGCACCAGAGTGAACACTGAAACACAACATACACAGGACAGAAACAGCAATTTTCAGTGAGAGAATATTTTTTGCAGTTCAGCTTTTCAGACCCTGATCTCTCAGACTTCATATGTAAAGGAAACCTACAAATTACTTCTAAAAAGAAGAGCTTGGAAATGTAAAATATAACCAAATACAGTGCTAAAAAACATAAGCTTGGTAGTAATACTAGTTTTCTGACATTTTATAGTTTTTCTTATATGCCATTCCAAATAACTCCTCAGAATTCAATACATCAAAAAAAAAAAAAAAAAAAAAAAGTCCATTCAGCCAACGATCTCATCACCTCTCTCTTGCTAATATCTCCCAACGCTCCACAGGTCCCAACTGCCCTTCTTTCAAATTTTCTAATCGGAGTTAACCTAATTAAGTTAGCCAAACAATTACCCTCAATATGTACTTTGAAGTTTGCTGCTTAACCTTCAGACACATTCATGAAAGCATATCTACCTTTTCCAACTTTATCAGTATTCCTACACCTCTCCCTCCAAACCTATTTGGAGGTGTTTTGGAGGACTATTACAGCTACAACACTGGGCTTTTGTCATTTTGTGCATGCCTTTTTTGAAGATCTGGAGTCTTTGAATGACTCTGCATTTAATCCCAAACCCAGTGAACTACATCAATCCAGCATTAAAATGCTTACTACATCCTGCATAGCCAGGTCCCCATCTGAATGGAAGCGACAAATTTTGAGGTATAACACCATGAGAAAAAAAACCTTTTACTGCTGATGTTGCCTGAACATATAAGCCAGTGTTGGATTCGAGCAGAATTCAGATGTCTTTCATCATTTGGGCCCCTCACTACAAGAAGGACATTGAGGTAATAGAGCATGTCCAAAGAAGGGCAACAAAGTTGGTGAAGGGTCTAGAGAACAAGTCTTACGAGGAGAGGCTGAGGGAGCTGGGGTTGTTTAGCCTGGAGAAGAGGAGGCTGAGGGGAGCCCTTATTGCTCTCCACAACTACCTGAAAGGAGGCTGTAGCGAGGTGGGGGTCGGTCTCTTCTCCCTAGTAACAACTGACAGGATGAGAGGAAATGGCCTCAAGCTGCGCCAGGGGATGTTTAGGTTGGATATTAGGAAAAACTTCTTCACCGAAAGGGTAGTCAGGCATTGGAAGAGGCTGCCCAGGGAAGCAGTTGAGTCTCCATCCCTGGAGGTATTTAAAAGATGTGTAGATGTGGTGCTCGAGGGCATGGTTTAGTGGTGGACTTGGCAGGGATAGCTTAACGGTTGGACTCGATGATCTTAAGAGTCTTTTCCAACCTTAATGATTCTATGATTCTATGATTTTGCAAAGCATCAGGACCAATGCTGTCGGTGAACGGGGTGAGGGGACTGACTGCATTAGCCTTTCCTTACATATCACTGTCATCCAGAGCTGGCTCAGCTGTGCCCAGCTAAATGTAGACCAACTTTTTTTTTCACCAGATTTAAGACTGACATGAAAGTAAGCTTACAAAGGACTGTAACAATTATTTACTGCTGCTCTCTGTGTGTCTTATACGCCCATTTTGCTAGCCTGGGCTTTAGGAAGCTTGCTCAGAGCTTTCACAATGAGTCCTTTCCCTAAGAAGCACTTGACCTGCGTATGGAATGGGAGGCAAAGGTGACAGAGAGAGAGGAGAAGGAAATAGTAACCTGTAGGACGTCCATCAAGTGATTTAAGTCTATACATATGACTGCAATTTTGCCTTTGAAAGATGAATCAAGTAATGCTGCTGACACTTACTCTTTCCTGTCAGACACTTCTTTACTCTCAAGCCTGTTGATAGCTTAAAAGTTACATTATATCTTCTCCAGTGTTAGTGCAGCAGTTTCCCATTTGATTTCATATTCAGTTCATATTTGTGGAAGCAGGAGGGGCTCTTTACTTTACTTGATAAATGGTAACATCTGGCTTTGTGATGGGCCATCACCAGCATGTTTAAAGAGCTGCTGACGCTTCAGGGAAAACTTGGTAAAACATTTCATTTAGAGGCAATTCTAGTTATTTATTCTATATTTTCTGCATTCCTTGTCCTCCGCTTTATACTAGGGACATTTGCATTGAAAACAGACTGCAGCTCCTGAACAGTTCATCTTCACGTAACATTTTTTCATCTGATGTCCTAATCACTAACCATGTTTGTGTCACAGCAATCATATCCATAGCAACCACGTATGATGTCATCAAAAATTAGAATTTCTGGGAAGGGTAATGAATAGGACATAATGGTATTAAAGGATCAAACTCCATATTACACTACAGCAGCATAAATTTGTTAGAAGTCTGTGGCAGAAAACAGAATTGTGCTATCGCTGCTCTATAACCACACACAGGACTTGACCTTTTCTTATGATTACAGAAATACAATGACCTAAACATTCCCGAAAATCAGAATATTTATATAACTGCTTTAACCTGTCTGTACAGATACCTTTAGTGATTGAAAAAATGAATAGGCAGTTTCAAAAATCACATTTTTTGCACATTCTCATGGGAAGCTTCTTTCCTTGAAGTAGCAGCAGGTCAAATATAGCCAGAGGTGTAGACATTGTACAAAAAAGGTTTTCCAAAAGCCAAAATACATTTTTGACTCTTACATGGATTCTTTAAGTTTTGTGCAGTTTTGTGCTGAATATTTGTAAGCAAATAAGTATTCCCCATTTCTTAAGCATGTTTTCAGTGGCTCATCCATAGCTGGAAACCATAAATAATTAGCAGGAGCACAATATGAGGATGGAGATCTGGTTCAAGCTTTAGAATGGTGATTTATTTATTTACTGTGTGTAAATGCTAAAACATTTCATGCATAAAGCAAAATGAAGCAAAGCTCTTCATCTCTATGATGTTAACTCCATACTTCATCCATCAAAAAGGTGTGGGGCACAAATTCTTCTCCTAGGCCACTGCTAGAGAACATCAGTTGCAGGAAGTCCACTTCTGGGGATTGCATTAACATATCCAGAGATACAAGGGCAGATGAACTAAGGTTCTTCACAGTGGAGGAAATAAGTTGTGAACTTTTAGGTACTTCCCAGGAACTACTGTAGGGATAGAAAAGTTGTTAACGAGTCCTGCACTCTGAGCAATCATTCCTCATCCTGTCATTGCACAGGTAAGAGTCTGTGCAGATGACGGTAGGTGCAGTTCCTGCCTGACTCGTATGTTCTATAGCCTCACCCAGAGAAAGAAAACACAGCTCCAGCTGTTGGAGACCACTCTTGCCACCATTCTCCTAGAAGCAAATACTACTGCAGCTGAGCTTTGCCTGAAGTTTGATATGTACTGCAGCTCTTTTCATCTCTACTCCCAACTGCACCGTCTGGAAATGCCCATTTGTGCACTTATATATGTTATTATAATGTGCAAAAACTTGGAATTGAAAAGAAGGTAAATAGTGTATCTTTATGCTATGTTACATTTTCTAGAAGTGCAATTGAAATATCAATCATTCCATTCTGGCTGCATTGATCGGTAATTTTCATCTTGTAATTTCAAATAAAGCTTCTCTCCACAGCAGCAACGGCAGCACTTTCCAGCATATAACTTCAGTTCATTTTAGCTTCATGACTTAAAGATCTTCTCTCCCCATCATTCTTGCACGTCTTTTAAGTGGTAATTCCACTTTTCCAATTAGATTACTGGAACATGCCAAGCAAACAGGCACCTTTTCCTAGAGCCACAACATCTAACTAACGAGCAAAGTTAGTGCAAACAACAGCTTGGGCTCAGTCCCTATACTCCCATTGTAGCTCCCACGTTTAGAATGTGGATCTTTACAAAGAGAGAGAATATATATGTGTGTATATATAAAGATATATGTATATGTAAAAATAAAAGCAAATCTTAAATAGACAGTGTTAATGAGAGTGATTGGTCAATTTACATAAATTTTCAAGAAAAGGGACTTGTGAAAGAATAAAAATGTTAGGGAAATAAGACAAAAAAGAAAAGAAAAGAAAATACTGTAAGTGGCTGAAGCCAAAAGCCAGGCATGTTCAAATCCCGGTTTACCACACAGCCCCAGACAAGTCACTTCTCTCTGTCCCTCAGTTTGCTCATCAGTAAAATGGGGGTCATAACCACTTAATTCAACAGGCTGTTGCAATGACATACAAATTCTTTGCTCTTTCAAAAGCTGTGAGCTCTCCTAATGAAGGGCTCCTTTGAGATACAAAGAATTCAGAGTGGGAAAGTATTAAAGCAGGAGTAAGGCTCATTTTGATTACTTCTGACCAACAGCTTTCTGCGGCAGCAGGTTTGTTTTAGACATAAAAGCAGAAAATTCTTACAAAACTGACTAGAAGACTGACTGAAGGAGAAGGAGCAAGAGTGACATTGTCAGAATCGGTATTCTGCTTTTTATAATTATTCCTATTGTATTTAAATACCATGTACCAAAATACTTCAGGCACATTAGAAATATTCAAAACAAAGAAGCTTCAGAGAATCTTTACAAATGACAGTAAAGCTAAATTGAGAAACCAGGACAATATCACCTGAAAGCTCCATGAATCCTGCATAAGAGACCATGTTACTAAATTTATTATAATACATATGTAACATTTTACATATTATTTATGTTACAGCAGCACTTTGGGATGCAACTATGATTCAGGCCACGCAAGGCTGGGTGCTATGCTTAGCATACAGAGTGAAGAAAACATTGCTGAAGAGAGATATTTGAGGTGGACAAAGGGAAAGAAGAGGTGAGGCACAGAGGGAGCTGGAGTGACTCGTGACTCGTCACACCGTAGCAGAAGGCAGATAGTTTAGTCTTCCAACCCATCTGGTTAGTAGGCCATACAGGCACATTCACACATCCTCTAAGAATGTGCTCTGACAATGGTTGCACGCCCTCTTATATTAATTTTCAACAGATATTAACAAAATAAAAGTTCTGTTCTAAAAATACCTATAAAAAAAAAAAAGTTACAAGCTATACCTTTATGAAAAAAAAAAAAAAAACAACAGTACAAACAGAAATCATCAGCTTGCATGTTTTGTAAGACCTGAATTAATACATGGACCATAGTGTTTTCACAAAGCAATGGTGGCAGCCATAGCAGGGATTTTACAGCAAAGTTTTCCCACTGAGGCAAGGGAGCACAGGAATGGAGCTCCAGTCCCAACTCTGCCACCCGCCTTTCTGGTGACTTTGGTCACGTCTCTTCATGACACTCACCGCCCTCTCCCCAGCCTTTGAGTCTGTGCAATCTATTCAGGTTATATACTCCATAGAGTCTGGGAGTACTGGGACTTCCCAGCATCAACCTGATGCCACCACTACCACCATTTGCTACCAGTGCATGTGATGAGGAGCAACACCAGCCAGAGACAGACTACCAATCACTAATATTTGGATTGGCCTGAATTCCAGTCACATTTGTACAGCCTCAGCCACTTATACACACATTTTTTTTTTTTCCAGCCTGCTTCAAGAAGTGATGCCCAGATTATTTTGCCTGCTTAGGAGGAAAGACTGTATACAAACAGCCTTACAATAGAAACTGCAGTGGAACAACTATAAGAAAAAGATGACTTACAGGGATTATCACTGCATACACAGACACACACACACAAAAAAAAAAAAGGTTTGGCCTCATTAATAGTGGCTGAATTAGGAATTTCCAAGTTCCAGGATTCATCCTCCTGCCAGCTTATTCAAAAAATATCTTGCGCATATGTTTGAATAAATGTCAGTTCACTGCCTAGGTCAGTTGTTGTGTCACATCAGGGAGGGTTGAACCCCAGCTTACAAGGGCTCTCTTCAGACTGTGCACAGCATCCCTGAACAGAGAGGTACCACCCAAGTCCATGACAGCAAAAATGTCCCAAAGATGTAATAGCATTGTGACAGAAAACAACAGCAGGATTCCAGGGGCATAAGACTCTCCGTCTCTCCTTCTCCTCAAGCACTTTCCATTACTCGGGGGTCCTGAGGAAGGGTTGCATGCTGCAGGCCAGCCTGAAGGGCCCCTGTGCCACCAGCAGCCCTCCAACACAAGCTGCAAGCTAAAAACCAGCAAGTACAAAAACCCCTGCCTTCCTGTAAGGACCTGTCAGATACCGTTGAAGTTTTCCTCAAAGTAATAACATACTACTATTAATCCACGTTGAAAAGTATGATAATAAAGTATGATAATAGACTTAATGAGATTTTAAACTCTTATTGTTATAAGACAACAGAAATAAGGAGGAGGACCTTTACACTGCAGCAGGAGTTTCCTCACGGTCACGCTGCATGAGAGGAGGCCAGAGCAAGTCATTCAACTCCTTTGAAGACACCTAGACAAAAGTTTTAACTTTAACAGTAGTGCCGGCACCTCCTGGCTTGCCACCAGTGTGAGGGACAAGGCCTGCAGGCAGGGGTCCCTTCACTTCCCCCACAGGGTGCAGCAGCGCAGCGGGGGCGGGCATGGATGGGACTGGTGGACATTTTGTCCCCTACCATGGCTGAGGCAGCAGCAGCTGACAGGAACAGAGGGGCAGTGACTCAGGCCTGAGCCAATCCTTTGTGCCACTGCTGCCACTGAGAACAGACGTTCACACGTGACACCCCACACACAGCCCACCACCGCTGCAAGCCCAAGCATGCAACAGCCTCTTCTGGCTGTGCTTGCTGGCTGCTGTGGCACCTGTCTGCCATTTTAACTGAGCAGCTTCTGCTCCGGGCTCTGTGTTCTGATCACAGCCTTTCAAGGGGCAATAGCGAATAACTGAGGTAAGAGAACAGAAACTTGACCCATTTCACGGGGTTTTCCTATTGCACGCTGAAACTGAATGGGTTTAAAAGAAAACTCAGAACACCTGAGTGAGTACAGAAAGCACTATCTATGCCCATTAAAGCTTTACCACATCACTCTGTGTCACAGAAGAGTCCAGTTGAGGGCTAAACCCTCCCCACTTTTCCTCTTTCTTTCAAAATTTGGTTCACCCAAAGGTAGGCAAACGCAATTAGTGGTTTGTATGAACCAGATGGATCCTCTCCTTATTTTGTGAGAAATTTCATTCAGTTTGGCCATAGCTAGCAGCATCCAAATGACAAAATCTACTGTTTCCCTCAGCTGCAACAAGAATAAATATTTATTTACTTAACACACGAAGAAACTGGAGATATGGAGAAGCTGAGTAGTTTTGCAGGCTACAGCACAATTTTACTTAAAGAACTTGAGGAAACAGTCCCTCTTCAACCAATACTTTTAATGACAAGACTACATACATTCATCTTTTTTTTTTAAATCTAAACTTTGGCATATATGAAATATTGAAATAAACCGAGCTGAGAAACAAATAAAATATGCCCAGAACCACAAATGGACCTTTTGTTTGTTTGTTTTCCTGATCTCCGCGCCCCCCTTCCCATCTCTACAGTGTCTGCCTGCAATGATTAAGTTGACAAACCAAGTTCTGACTACTAATTAAATTGAAAATAGCAGATATACTGTGACAGTGATCTCTCTCTCCCTCATACATCACTAATAACAGTGACTGTGCGTTGCTTTCCCTGCTCAGCTATCTCCGAGCCCAGTGGCACAAAAGCACAGCAGCTGACCTACGCCGAGGTGGGATG
Organism: Platalea leucorodia; assembly: GCF_965183815.1. Taxonomy (NCBI): domain Eukaryota; kingdom Metazoa; phylum Chordata; class Aves; order Pelecaniformes; family Threskiornithidae; genus Platalea; species Platalea leucorodia. The sequence goes on from NC_138829.1 coordinate 16,145,351, forward strand.
GAGGGAACTGGTGAGCGTCTCCTCTTGCATATCAAGAGAGAAGAGAAGGAGAGTTTAGATGTGTAACTATCAAAGCCTGGAACCATCACTGTGCTGGTGCAAGCACTGAGGAGACATCGACTTTAACTTGTCCTGCTTTAGCGTGGCAGAGGTTGGTTTGCCCTCTAGGACACACCTCGCAGCCCTGGGTGACAGGGGGATCGATGCAATGCTGTATACATCTGTATAGGTCTATTTTTCTCATGACAGCCTCACAAACCTGTTCCTGGCCTCCCATGGATTCTAGTAGTTCCATATTGGGCAAGAGGTGGTCAGCACCAGCAGAAGTAATTGCAGGAAATCTCTGTTATCCATTGGGACAGCAGTGTAGAAATCACTTGCCTTCCAAGAGCACAAGGAAGGAAAGATACATCTGGGTTGCAGTCATCCTTTCTTCCACCACCTAACCTTTACGGTCTTTTCTAAAAATTGTAGCCATTCCTTGGACTACCTACTGTCCTAATGATTCTTCTCATTTTATAATGTTTTATTTGTTCTCCCTTGGTGCAGTTCCTTTCATCTACATAAATAGCAGAAATTTGAAAGCCCCTCTGAATGCTCTGATTTTTTAAAGAAATTCTTGATATATATGAGCTGTGAAAATTCTAATCCAAATAATCTCTGAAGTTCCTGACTTATAGCCAAAGATAAATTTGTTCAATAGTGCTCATTGCACCTCCTGCTTTATTGGGGTGGCCTATGGATTGTCTTTCAATATGCTGTGCAGGAGATGACTCCCACAGCCAAAAAAATAAAAGTATTCAAAGTAAAAATGTCAGTGTTTGTATTTACCTCTATAGATCATACACACATACAAAAACACAAAGATGTTTTATGAATGGTAATAATACAATATGTGTTTGCATTTGAGTCAGCTGAGGTTTTCACTTTTTCCTCATTTTGGATTAGTTCACTTAATTTAATTATTTAAGTATTCTTTTAAAGAATCATCTTTATTGTTTCTTTTTTAGTCACATTGAGCCACCCGTAGACTTCTTTCCTCATGAGACAAAATACTTAACAATGTTTCTGGTATTTCTGAAAGGAAGAAAATTATAGCCAGCCCAATCCTGTTTTGATGTTAGTAAATTGACAACACCAACAATGACAGAATAAGAAGCTGTTACCAAAAACCTCAACTATGTCTGGCTGGTTTTAATTTGTCTTACAGAATTTCGTTTTGATTTTGGAAAATGTAAGGAGTAACCAGCTTACTTTTTGTAGAATACAATTTGTATTTATTTCTAGCATGTCCCATCTAACTGAAGCCTTAAGTGAAGCTTTGGAAGTATTTAGGCATTCTTAACAAATCAAAGTGCAGAGTGATACATTATCACTCTGACTGGAAACTCTTTGGGTTAACAATTATTTTTTCATTCATTGTTCAACCAGAGCCTCACACAACAGGAGCTGTGGTGAACATCCAAAGCACAACCACAATGGCCAACTTAATCCAAGCATCTTTTAGGAAAATACCAACTGAAAGCCAGTTGCTGAACAGTTTGCCTACTCCTCCCCCTTCTTTTCAGTCTCACAAGAATGATGGACTCTTTTCACTCCAGAGAAACTTTTGCTGATATACAGGATGGAAAGTTGATGAGACAGCCTGAGCCATCCATGAA